>NW_016690240.1:971842-1062709 GCF_001604755.1 Lepidothrix coronata | reverse complement strand
AGAAGAGAAGAGAAGAGAAGAGAAGAGAAGAGAAGAGAAGAGAAGAGAAGAGAAGAGAAGAGAAGAGAAGAGAAGAGAAGAGAAGAGAAGAAAAAACCACAAATCCTATTCTAAGAAAAAGCCCTACTTTCAGGTTCTTTCAACACCTGAACATTATTAAATGGTTTGCAAAGAGAAAATGAGCACTAGTTATAGTGCTCATCTGCTAGTGCCATGGCAGGACAAGCCTGAGTTTTGCACTGGAAACACCCTATGCTGCATTTTCTATTTGCCAGGGGTCTGATCTTTCGATCTGTGCGTCCGGAGAAGCTGCCCAGGTTATAATGTCTTAAAAGTTCCAGGTCTAATACGTGAGATTTGAGAAGATCAGGGATTAAGGAATTCACTGTGAAGTTTCAAAAGAAAACAGCTGGAAGGAGGAGGACATGAAAGCTCAGTCTGACCTTACGAACCCTGTGAAGTCGGCTGCCCTCTGTCCCTCTCTGGTTTAATTAAGGCTGGCAAAATATGCTTGCCTCAGCCAAAATCTTTTTTCTTGGTCCTTCCTGCTGTGATGAGTGCAATGAAAACAATCAAGCTATTTTGCATCCTCATTAAAAAAAAAATGCAGCTTACTTTTAATGGGTAATAATTTTGCAGATGGTTGAGTTTCCCTGGCAATTAGATTTATCCTCCTTAGAGTTTTTGTACTACTTCTATTTTCATCTTCTCTAGTTTGATAGCCCTAAGTGTTCAGAGCAGCTTCTCTTGATCAAGCTACAAACACTGGTTACCTTTAGGTCTACAAACCAGTTCCTGAGAAGAAATCACCTTGTCCTTCATCCTTTATTTTATTTTTCTTATTTTTAGAGTAAGTTTAAAACACTCAAAGCATTCATATATTTTTCTTATTTATTAATACAAAGAACATCATAATTTCAGATTAATTTAGAAGAAGATGCAGTAAATGCCTTGTACACAAGAGGGCAGATCTGCTTCTCCTTTCATCACTGGCATGTTGTACTGTTGTACTTCACCAGCTACTGCTTTCAGCTGGGTGTCTGGGGCTGGATGTCACAGGAACTGCATGTCTGTAAGGCAGGCTTTCAGTCTGAATAGACAAGACCATCCAGTGATGGTCTACAGGCCTTTTACATTGCTAAAGCAATGCCCATAGGGATATAGTGGGGTAACATCAGACTGGTGACGTGTCACTAGTGGGGTTCCACAGAGTTCCATCTTAGGCCCTGTGCTCTTCAATATCTTCATAAATAACTTGGACACAGGACTGGAAGGGATACTAAGCAAGTTTGCAGATGACAAAAAACTAGGAGGAGCTGTTGACTCCCTCGAAGGCAGGGAGGCCCTGCAGAGAGATCTCAACAAATTAGAGGACTGGGCAATCACCAATATGAAGTTCAACAAGGGGAAGTGTTGGATTCTGCACCTTGGGTGGGGCAACCTCAGATGTATGTATACACTGGGGAACGAGATGCTGGAAAGCAGTGCCATGGAAAGGGGCCTGGGGGTCCTGGTCGATGGCAAGTTGAATATGAGTCAGCAGTGCCCTGGTAGCCAGGAGGACCAACTGTGTCTTGGGGGGCATCAGGCAAAGCATCCCCAGCTAGTCGAGGGAGGTGATTGTCCTGCTCTGCTCTGCACAGGGGTGGTTCTACCTTGAGCACTGTGTGCAGTTTTGGGTGCCACAATATAAGAAAGATGTTAAGCCATCAGAGACTGTCCAAAGGAGGGCTACGAAGAAGGTGAAGGGCCTTGAAGGGAAGCCGTATGAGGAATGGCTGAGGGCACTTGGTCTGTTCAGCCTGGAGGAGACTGAAGGGAGATCTCATTGCAGTTACAACTTCCTCGTAAGGGGCAGTGCAGGGGCAGGCACCAATATCTTCTCTGTAGTGACCAGTGATAGGACCTGAGGGAATGGTCTGAAGCTGTGTCAGGGGAGGTTTAGGTTGCATATTAAAAAGAGGTTTTTCACCCAGAGAGTGGTTGGGCACTGGAACAGGCTCCCCAGGGAAGTGGTCACAGCACCAAGCCTGCCAGAATTCAAGAAGCATTTGGATGATACTCTCAGGCACATGGTGTGTCTCTTGAGGACAGTCCTGTGCAGGGCTAAGAGTTGGACTTGATGGTCCTTGTGGGTCCCTTCCAACTCAGCATATTCTGTGATTCTGTAATAAATACACAGTTACAAATCCTCCTGGGGCCCCTGGTGGTCTAGTGGTTAGGGTGCAGCACTTTCACCGCTGTGACCCGGGTTCAATTCCCAGCCCCCCGGGCAGATGGAGCTTGTTAGCCCTGTAAGGCCATCCATCTAAGAGAAGGTCACTCTAAACAAACCTACGTCCTGAGATGTGTCTCACCTAAAAAATCCACTGCACAGGCTCGAAGGGTCAATGACCTTTCCCAAATCTTCGCTCGCGAAGACTGGCCATTTCATTTTTCATTTCACAAATCCTCCTTCGTATTATTAGCACTGTGGTCACTGAACATAATTTTTTGGTTTGCAAGCAATAGACTTTCAAGCCTAAAGGGCCAGGGCTCACACCTGGTTTTCTCACCCAGTCACTCACCCCCTTTCTTTCTTTTTCCTAGTACAATGTTGGAAGCTCAGATATCAGGTACCAGTTTCCACCCTTCTCTGACTGATCTAATTTAAAAACCTTTTCACAGGGAGGGACTATCCCTGATCTAAAGGCAGGCTGGGGGCTATGAGGCTCCAGCATGTTGTGTGACTTGGATTCAAAACCTCAACAAGGATAACTTACTATCCTCTCAGCTCTGCTACCCTGGGCCATGGTCACTTGGTGCTGGCAAGCCTGACTGTGGTTTAAACCCCCAAATTTAACCTCCTTGAGAGGAAGGACAGTGTGCCTGAATCTGGAGTGTTTCCTATCCTCTTCCTAGCTTGCTCTGGGTACCTAAATGGGGAGCAGCCACCCCCAGAGTGTAGGTCTCATTCACAGAGAAGCTTTCCAAGCCCACAGAGGAAGAGGTACTTCCCCAAGTTCCCAGAATTAGTTCATGGCCAGCGCTGTGCTTCCCAGGAAAGCTGGCTGCTACCTCTTACTTCCTTGGAGACAGACTGCACCCCTCTCCTTTGGCTCATAAACCACTGCCAGCTTCTCTGGTCACCACACTGCCAGAGGAGTCAAGATAATTTCTGCAAAGCTCTCTTGAGGGGTGTAAGCAACTCAGCTGAGGTGAAGGAATTACACTTCATTTCCCATAAAGTTTTGGTTTAACTTAACAAAACAATAAAATCAAGGTTTTATACAATGACATGAACACACACACTATCTCCACCAAGTGGTCCAAAATCGAAAGGAACTTGTAAATTTTGAAGAGCACCAAAAGGCTTACTTTTTAAAAGAGAAAAGACACTCTATATCAAACATTTTTCTTGCAGCACCTAGAGTATTTTGGGGAGAGCAGAAAAGAACTCAGTGTTTACCTTCCAAATGCCCTTGGAGAAAGGCTGAGGTGAGTGAATGAGCAAGCAAACCCAGGGTTTTTTAAAGAGCAAAAGTCAGGAAAGATCATCTTTAAAAAGGCAAACTGGAAAAAAAAAAAAAAAAA
This sequence comes from Lepidothrix coronata, assembly GCF_001604755.1. Lineage (NCBI taxonomy): Eukaryota > Metazoa > Chordata > Aves > Passeriformes > Pipridae > Lepidothrix > Lepidothrix coronata. The sequence goes on along the minus strand of NW_016690240.1, from coordinate 1,059,136 downwards.
AGAGAATTTGCCACAGTTTATCTGGATGCTTTCCCCTCCTACTTTATAGTGTCTCCTGACGCTGTCACATTCTTTGTATTTTATGTACAGTGCAATAATATTGCAGTCCCCAGTGTCACTTGGTAACCATCCAGCTAAAGGCCACCTGTTGCAGAACATCTCAGAACTGAATGTCATCTTTGAAAAAAACAGGGATATAGTTAAAGCCACTCACATCAGATATAATTAGAGATTTACTGGGACACTGCTGGAAGAGTCTCTGGAAATTTCCAAGATGTTGGGTCACTGATGATCAATTGTATTTGCTTTTCCATTTTAGCAATCAATGAATCTGCACTTGTGGAAAGGCTGTTGCACAATATCCCACATCAGCCACAGTTACAGAAGTGCTAATCATGGAGTTGCTATTTGGTAAGCACACTGTACAAAAGCATGTGTCACTTATTTAATTTAATGCATGATTAACAACTCCATCTTAGACCCTCTTGTTTGCTCTCTGTGTTATGCTTGTTTGTCCTACAAGTATATAATAATTAAAATAATTAAAATAATTAAAAAATAATTAAAATGCTTTTGATTAGATTACTGCAGTGGCTAAAGTAAGTAGCATTCTTATAATCTACTAGTCATCTTGTTCCTTTTAAGAGACCTCTGCACAGTCAAACCATTAATGGATGTACTCTACCGATACATCCCACAATGCTGTTTCAAAATTGTTCTAAGGACTCACATCCATTCAATGGGAAGGAGAAAAGGAGGATTTTGTGAATGTGTTCCCTGAACAAATGAGCAGTGCAAGACAGTTAATCATTTGTTTCATGAACTGGGGTTTGCATTATCTTCCTAGATCAGTACATTGAAGATGCATCAAGAGGTACAGAAGTGGCATATCCAAAGTTTTTCTTAGACCTGGCTAAAAAATGTCTCATCTGCAGTCGAGGGAGCTTTGATCAAAGTGTTACTTGTTAATAGTGAAGGTAGGAGCTAGAAGTGTGAGAGTGTTTACGGATGTGTATATATAGAGTAGTGAATGTAGGGAATGTTAAAGACAATACATAATAGAAAATATACTGCATTGGAAAACAAGACAAAATATGAGTACACTGGTTGTTTGCTGGAACAGCATCTAGGGCTATTTATCTGTCCTTATCAGCTTTCTCAGCATCTGCTGTTGTGTGTTGCTAGTGCTGTGTTAGCTCCCTCCCTGATCAGAAGTGGTACAGCCTATCTTCTACCCAGACTGTTAGAGGAATTTTAATTCTACCAGGAGCAAAACACTTGCTGTGATATCAGCTGATTGCTAGAGGGAGATGACAAACTAGTTGAGATGATAATTTAGTGAGAATTTGTATTAGCAGTAGCAAAAAAAAAAAAAGATGGCCTATTCTGACACTATTTTTGTAGAAGTCTTGAAGCCCCGTGCAAATCCCAGAAATGTGGGAACATGCTGATTCTGTGTTAGCAGCAGACTAGATCTGTCTGTTGAGCCTGACATTAGTTATTAGGGAATACAAAATAATAAAAGGCCCTGAAAATTAAAGAAGAAGAAAAGGCAGAGAATTTAATCAATGCTGACCAACATGGCCTTATGGAAGATCAATCTGTTCATAAAGAAAGTCTGATTTCCTCTTTCGATGAAATTACAAGTTTGTGTGATAAAGGAGATTCTCCTTTAGAAAATTCTACCTGACTTATGGGCTAGTGCTATCAATATAATACACTAAATGCCCTAAACACTTTGCATGACAGATACTAAAAATTGCTAATCCATAGTATTCATAAATATTCATTTCTAGTCATGTTCCGTTGGCATTTGTATTAGAGTTTAACTCTTCATCACTTCAAATTGAGAACCTTACATGAGATTATCTCCAGTAATAGGTGTAGACAATGGAACAAGACACAATGGTAAGGAAGGGATGGTGATACTGAATGACCTTGATTGCTCAGGGAAGCTGGGTTTCAACATCTACCTCCAGCCCAGGGTACCCATGATTGCTTCAGTGTGTACCTACATCAGGTGTGGAATCACAGTCCAAACATGCTTTTGATGCTACTGTCAAGTGGGGATCAGACCTGAAAGAACTACAGCTGGAAAAGATCCAGGCCATCCTCACAGAGTGGGGAGCTGTATCCTCAGAAATATCAGCTCCCAACAGCAACTTCAGAGGTGACAGCATACAAGGACCAGCACAGTCACCGAGGGCAGCTGAGATCCTGAGTATATAATCAGAGGAGCAGTGCGGTAAATTTAGCACTGTTGTCAACATAGATACTAGCACATAATTCTGGTGTCCCCATTTTTAAAGGAACTTGAAAGGCTGCAGAGACTGCAGGGAAGAGCTTCCAAAATGAATTAAAGGTTGGAAAAATCAATGTGTACTCAGAGACAGGAAGAATCTATTAATTCTTCAAAAACACGGTGAAGGGAGATTGAGTTGCTGTGTGTCATTTCCCGTTAGAGGGAGGGGAAAAAAAGGCTTAATATCTGGAAGTTAAATCCAAGTGCATTTAAACCAGAAACAGTAACAGATGTTTTCAGCTGTTAGGCTGTTAGTTGCTGGAATAAGTTATAAAAGAAAATGCTACATTTGCCATTATTAGTTGTCTCTGAGCAAGGGCAAATATTCCCCTTCCCTCTCCCTTCTCCTTCCCTTCTCTCCTTTCCCCTTCCCTCCTCTCCCCTCCCCTCTTCTCTCCTTTTTCCTCTTCCTTTTCCCCAGAAGGACCCAGCACTATGGCCTGTGTTGTGAAACAGATGAGAGCAGTCATCAGGTTTTAAAGTCTGTGCATCATTAAGAAATTACCTCCTCACAGCAGGATGGAATAGAAGATCTAGTCCTACAACAACTGTGCAGGTCACAGCCAAGCAGTCATTGTCACTGCAGTGTCTACTGCTGAGCCTCTGATACTGATAGCTAATTGAAAAAAATGGACTGGATTTCTTCCTTCAGGGAAGCAGCTAGAATATGGTTGATTATGTGGCTGAATTAGACTCGGGCGCAGATGTGACAGACAGGTGTTGGCTGGAAGAACATGCACGAGGAATGTGTTTAGATATCCTGGATAGCACTTTCCAGTGTGTAACAGAAGCACATCCCCATCCAGCCTCCTGCTCTTACCTGTTTACTTTAGTTCTGCTGGAAGCTAAACACTCTCCTGCTTTTCTTAAGTTGCCAGGTAACAGGCCTGTCTGTTGTCACAACCCAACTTCCCACTTGATCAGGACATCTTGGCTGTTTTGAGTTCTTGGCTGGTTTTCACTCTCCTCTGTCAAATGTTATGTTTCAAGTGACTCAGTAGGCTCTTTCTAGAAAAGGTAGACTTGCTTAAATAGACTAACTTCGAAGCATATTTTTACCTCTAAGTTGCAAATGTCACTCAACCCAAAGTGACTATTTTGTATTTGCATAATAGGTCTCATGCACACTAGGATGCATCTCAGACCTGCTGTGTTTAACTGCTAATAGGATTTGCAGCTATGTTTGTGAATTCCAACTGCCCCATTTAAATCACTGAGCTTCAAGTTTATACACCGTGAAGGACTAGAATGAAATATTAACTCCATACAGCTAAACACAGAAAGTTTGTACAGTAACCTGGACTATGTTTTTCTCCATTTTCCATTGGAAAAAGGAAAAAGGCACAGTGAGGCTAAAAAATATCTATAGCAATATATGGGATTTGGAAAACACTTCCAAAATACTCTGACTCACCTATAATTTATGTGGACCATGCTCTTGATTTAGAGAAGACCTTAAAATGACCTATTAATCCAAATTCATTTGGAAACTTGAATAGCTGCAACTGATCTGTTGTCACAACAGCAGTACACAGAAGTCATAGGAACAGACTGAGAAGACAATGCTGTTAAAAAGTAGATGCTTTCCCAGAGGATCTTCGTCCAGTTGTAAACACTTTACAGTTTTCAGAGATATAGCAAAGATAAAAATTATATTTGAAGTATTTTCCTTACCTACTTTATGTGAACCAAATCATCATCAAAGCATCACCAAGTCATCAAAATGTTACTTTTTAAACATTTAAATGATCAGTTTACCCTGTATTTATCGTTTTTATTATTATTCCCTTCAGTGTATTTATATATTTAGCATATCCCTTCATTCTAACATATTGGCACATTGCCTACACAGCAATGGATTCACAGCATAGGGTTTGTTTAAGCCAGAAAAGGTCCAAACCCTAATTGGATCAGTCCTAAAGCAGAAAACAGGGATAAAGCTCTGATTAACTTGAAGTCTGCAGGCCTTGACTGAAGTTAATGAAGAAATATTTCTTGTAACACCAGAGCTGGGGTTTTTTTTCAAACCCCTGAATATTTGCTCATACCAGCTATGGGTTCCAAAAGCATCTACAGCCCAGGGACCACTAGAGCTCCTCTGTCTGCAGCTGCCAGGTTTTGTACAAACACCGGAGTAGGGAAGTTGAGAAATTCTCCCTTGAGGTGGTTGCAAAATAAATGGAACTGTCTCTTTTTCTGTGTCCTTTCCTGGAGGACCTGCACAGCCACCATGCCATATTTTTGGGTACACATGCAGTCATGGCAAGAAGCATGTTCTGCAATGGCCAAGAGAAACACCTCTCTGTGCAGACCCTCTCCAGATGACTGATGAGGGCTGGTTGGGTCAAAACAGTCTGACTGACAGACCTGAAATGATGGCAAACCTCAAAGTGGATGCTCCAACCAGGAAAAGAAAATCTATCTCAATACATGGGCAATCCTGTGCCTACACAACTGCCAGATAATCTGCTGCTGATACTTTTCCGGAGAAGTTTGTCCTTAGCCCCTTGTCTCCACCTTCATCTCGCCCCTCCAGGAGGGAAATATGTCTGTGGTGGCCTGAATGCCCTAATACCCTTCATGGACTCTCTGCTCTCATGCTGAAGGCCTCACATGTTTTCCAAAATTGTCTGACCTTCCTACTGAGACAGGCTTTTCTCTGCTGCCTGAGAAAGCCCACCATGAAAAGTGTAAGGGAGCCCACAAACAATCATCGTGATAAGCATGCAATATTTACAGTCATTACCAGGATTTCTAATTGTCCTTTTCAATATGAGCAGATCCACTTCCCACCATGTGATTTACTTGGATACAAAAGGCTAGTCTTGTCTGGTCTGGTCACATGGATGCTTCTGCATTTGTTTGCTGTGTTTTTTTCACATTATTTATAATTTATTTAGAACTAACCCTGTTCAAAGTCATAACAAAGACAGTATGTTCAGTCACTCAAATTATAGGCCATTCTGGAGGGCAATAACCCAAGACTACAAAAGTTCATACAGTGCCTTCAAAAAAGAGAAGGAAAAACAGCAGCCTCATTATTTGGCAAGTAAGAGCTATGATTTTGTTGAGACTTGCTTAAAAGAAACATTATCAGATTTCGTTTTGTCCTCTCACTGAGGAATCTGTGCATAAGCATAAATCATTCAAGCATTCAGGATTTAGGATATGATAGAACAGAAATGTCCATCACTGTATCCTCCATTTTTGCTGTGTTCCTCCAAACAATCATCCTGTGCTGGGCTGCCTAATGATCCACAAAATGTTGTCCTGCTGATTACATGAAGTCCACTTTCTATCCCACAAAAAGATGGTTTCTGTCAGAGTTATGAACCACAGAAGCACAGGCAGGGAAAACTACTCAGAAAGCTCTCTCGGTTGAGATGAGTGACATCTGGATGTTTACAACTGTTGAAAGGCTCAGCAACAAATTTCAAAAAAAAAGGCAACAGGACAGTGGTTACATTAATAAAAATAAAGGCTTTTTCCTGGACATGTACTTGCTGACTTGGAGTTGGCCTCTCTGCAGGCACAGGGAGCTGATGCTCTCTGTTGACTGTCCAGCCGGTGCCCAGGTATGGCTTTCTGATGAAATGAGCTATAGGATGAGGGGGAGGTAAGGGAAATGTTATCTTGCTGTACTCTTACAGTGCAATACACCTAAACTTACATAAATTCAGCATCTTACTTTTTTTTTTAAATTTATTGATTAGACATACTATACCTTTCTTTTTTAGGATCAATGGATAAAATGGATACTGGGAAGATACTGTGAGAGTGAATTCCTGTTCTTTTACTCATTTCTACATCTTTTTCCATCCACATTTGGAGGCAGATTACTGAGATAGTTGGACTTTCGGTCATATGTCATTGTAGTTTCCTCCCCCCAAAAGAAAGCTGTTTTCTAAATAACAGCAAATGGAAAGACCCCAATTATAAGTAGTCTTGTAACACTCTTCTCCAAAGCAGCTGTAGTTTTGTCATTTTACATCAGTAGTACAGAAGCCTTATTCCCTGGGTACATTTCCTAGTTGCATAACCTGAGGTAGCGGTGTGGGTGGATCAAACTGTTTTTATTTCACAATGGCTAATGAGCAGCCATGGTATGGCTTATAACCTCCACTTAGTTTATAATCTGTGATCATCTACCATTCCTTAAATGAAATTGCTGACTAAAATTCAGTCCTAAGACCATTTGAAAACCTTAAATGTGTTTTTTCACTTGTTGCTTTACTTCTGGATTGTATGTTGCCCTTTGCGTGTATTCCATATAATTTGTTAGTGAACATGCTATAATTGGCATCAGAAATAGCAAAGCAGAAAGCCCTAATCACACTTTTTATTATTCATCAAAAGACTTGGGGCATTCTCATATGATTAGCCGAGGTGGTTTAGATCACTGACTGTTATGCAAACTTTGTGGAAGAAGCAAGAAGGAAAAGATAAATCAGTAGAACTGTAAGAAAGGAAAAGACTCAGTTACCATGCTTTGTAACGTGAAATAAACTCAGTAAAAGCAGGAGACAATAAGTCATATGATCCAGTAGTTCAATAAAACCATGTTTACACAGAATTTTTTTCTCAATGTACCAATTTAAACTACTTCTGTAGATGAGGAAAAAACCCTACACATGCTCCTTTATGAATTTAAAGAGAAAAGGCCAACATGATCTGTTGGTACATGATACAGCAAAGCTCTGCACAATGGTCAAAGTTTAACAATAAATTGGAGTCTGTGTAACCTTTTAAATTATTTTTAAAAGCTATGAAAACCAGAGGATGACTTTGTGCTGTTATCTAAAAAGGCAATGAGTAGGGGTCAATTCCTTCTTTTTCTGAAGTCAAACAGGCTTGGCACTGGTGGAAGAGAACTGAATTTCAGGGTAGGTGTGCCTTTTGCCCTGGCCACAGTTCGCTCAGGGAAGAGACTTGGGAGCTGTTGATGGCTGATGAGTTTTTGACAAGCACTGCCCATTCTGCTACCTAACCCATCTGCATCTGCTCCAGGAACTGTTGACCCTTCCTTACTGAAGGACCAGAAACAACCATATCAAATTAATTATCATTCTCTTTCCTCTCTCTCCCTCTCTCTTTCAACACTTGTACAAGAGATACAACTCCTGTCTTCCTGTCTGGACTTGCCTTAACATTTGCCAGTGAATGCCATTAATTCCAGAGGCAGGGAAATCTGCCATCTCATTTTCTCTTCTGCCTGAAGACTCCCTTCCTTTTCCTCATCACCTGCTCCTAAACACTGTGAGAAAGATGACAACCTTTCCTCTGGAGTAGCTGGGACTCTCTGGGGTACCCAGCAGGAAGACACCTCCAGTCAGTCTACCAGATGAGCCATAGCACAGGTATGAATGGCAGAGGTATAATCTGATCTACCTACCCTCCTTTTTTTCCTCTGGAGATCAGCATGCTGGCTTTGCCTGTAGCATCCGAGAGACAAGACTAAAAAGGCTGTGGACATAAACCAGAAAATTACTGCATAGATGAGGTTTGAGAAAATCCAAGGCTGAAATGGAGAAGCAGGAAAGAAAAACTAGAGCTGAGAAGTCAGGAGAGAACTTGAAGCCAAAGTCCATAGCCCTACTTGGGTTTGTACAGATTTTCTACTTTTATATCCGTGAAAATATCTCATGACCCCCTCAGAACTGAATTTCAAGATGGCAAGGCAGAACCTGGCAGACAGCCTTCTGATGCTGTTCCTGGTCTTGCTCAGCACTATTTCTCCCCACCCACGTGGCAGTTTCTTTAAAACATTAGAGTTGATTCTGGAGATAGTTTTGAAATGTCAACACGAAGGCAAAAAGAGGAACTTATCTTCCAAGTGCTTTTCCTATTTAACTTGATGAAGAGGAGCCCTATAGGAAAGGAGTTTAGGCTGCTGGACTCTGTAAAACTCTGAAAGAGGGTTAGTAGCTTGTTGGGTACACTGCTGCAGATGTCTTTCTGTCCTGTCATAATGTGTGTGTGCATCACCCAACAGCCACTGATGCTCTTGATAATTTCCATATGCATTGTTAAAAGGGTAGTGCTCTCATATAGAACTATTTTCTTTTCCTATGCAAGTAATGAAAATAAGCAACTAACTAAAGAAACAAAACCCTAGAAGGATGTAGGGTTGATGTGATCTCCTCAGTAGATGTCAGAGAATCCACATCAAATGCCCCAAACAAAGGAGAGGTTTTGGGTTGAGCTTACGCATTATTTGACAATGCCAAATGTAACACAAAAACATAAACTGCTTTTCCACTTTGTATTTGTATAGAGCAGTAGGACCTTGCTCTTGTTTTTAATTGCTAGAAAGTCTCTGCTTCTAGTTGTATCTGGTGTACATGTTGCACATATACTGGTGTTTTTAAAAATTTCTTATCTTACACATAAGAAATCTCAGCACATCCCTATTTTAATTTGTCTGTATTTTAAATTCGCATTGTGATCTGAAAGGTACTAAGGATTTTGTCAAACAAATGTAAGGATTTGCTATTTGTCAGCTAAAAATCTGTTACTTCATCTTCATGAAAGAAATGTTCTGGTGTGTGTGATTTTCTGGTCTCTGTCAAGCCTCTCAGGCACTATGGCAATACAGAAACATAATTGCATCTACTGCCAAATGGCAAAGGTGCAAAAATAGTTTGTACCAGCTGAGAGAAAATGAATACTTGCCCCTCACTTTGCAAGGAAGATTTGATGTTCTGAAAAAAAAAAAAAGAAAAAAACCCCAGACACATCTAGATTATTGTTTTTATTTAAAAAAAAAATATCACTACCAAGAAAGGTATTTTAGAAATGCTTCTGCAGTAATTGTGGAGAGCTGTTTATTAGCTCTCTTGTATCTACAACCTTTCCACACAGAGTAGGCTTGCTGGGCAGGTGATGCCTGTGACCTTACGACTCTGCTGCTAAAGAGTCTTGTTCCCTGGGGAAACAGGGGAACATGGTCAGAAACAAGGTTACAGAGGAGAACCAATACACCACAGTTTTCATAAGATCCTAGGGTTGAAGTTCCAATTAATTAAATTTATTTTCTCAATAAATTAAATATTCATCTAGGAAAACAAATACTTACTTGGGAAAATAAATCTTACATTGGTTTTCACCAAAAACAATTTTGAAGGAAGATTTTGGACTAATTGTCATGGTTTAGGAATGGTAGCCCCCAGTTCAGTGCTTCCACTGAAACTCTCCAAACCACTAATGCTTACTTACTCTCCCCTTCCCTTTGTCCCTCCATGCTGCAGTAGGCTGGAGAGGAGAACAGAAGGCACAAAAGGCAAAGATCATGAGTTAAGAGCAATTTACTGGAAACAGCAATGAGATAAGAATGCAAACAGTAACAGCAACAACACTAATGGCAGAGGGTACAAGAAAAGAAGCATTATTGCTCACTGTGGAAAACCCCAGCAATAGACAATACCCAACTACTCCCTCTGTCATGTTACCCCCAACACTCCCTCCCACTCAGAACCAGCATTACCCCACTGCTCCGTCCACCGTACTTGCTCGACCAGAAGGAAGCCCTTCTCCCTTTCCCCAGACCCCAACAGTGACATGAGGTGGTACAGAATAAACTCCCAGTCCTGGTCATGTCCCTTCTCAACTACTGCAAAAATTAGCCCTGTCCTGGCCAGAACCAGGATAGTCATCTAAAAAACGAGTATATTAATCCCATAGTTTGTGGTGTGGTTCCCAGTATTTGATCAAAGGAAACAAGAGTCCATACAGCCACAAAATCTAAAACTGAGACACTTATTGCATGTTTTTCCCAGGTCTTTGTTGTGGTAGAGCTTTATTGTATGATGTTTTTATGAGAAATACTGATGTCTTTAAGAGAAGAAGGCCAGAATGTGTTGCACTTTGATGGTGATGTCCATTTATCATTTTGTTCAATGATTTGATCTTTTACATCAAGCCCTAGATTCTGAAAACACAGGACTGAGTAAAAATCCCACATTTCATTTTTAAAAAAGATATCTTTAAGCCTTGTGATAGATAAGCCCATAAAGAGAACATCTAATCCTTCCCTTCCCACACATATACAACCTTTCCTTAACACCACAAGTTCAAGTATCAGGAGGCCATTAACTCAAACCAGAGACACTGCTTTTAATCTCATGTTTGCTGAAATCTGCCTCATTGTTTGTCTTTTTCTTAACACTTGGCACTGGCAATGATTAATACCACCAACATTTTCCTTGCCAGAAAATATGTTTCTTCTGTTTCTTTCCAGTGAAGCCTGAAGACACCTCCTACTCTGAGGCTGCCTTTCTTCCCTCACCTACAGGGAGAGCAGCTAAGGAGGAAGACAGAAATCTCATTCCCCTTTCAGAAGAGGTGTTTCCAAGTGGGAAGGAAGGAGAAGCGGCAGTTTACAAATTTCTTGTGGATCAAGAGCAATGCAAAAAGAGTCAAGGAGCTCCAAAGTTTCCTCTTTCTTTTCCACTGCTGAATGGTAACTCAGAAGCTGCTGATAATGTCTCTTCTCCCTTCTGCCACCACAACATTATACCTCTGTGGATTACCTCAAGAAATGCTACTTGGCAGAAAGCTGTGGTCAGATTGACTTGGTTGACATACAGCCTGCTCTAGGTTGATCCAGAAAATAGGAACTATCAGGATAAGGCCAGCTGTGTTATCTCTGTACCTGTGGGTTAAGAGCCCTCATTTACACTGATGCAGTGATCTGGGTTAACCTTACCTTTACGTGGGGCAGATCTTCACCTCCTTCTTCTTAATTTTTGCTGTCCCTGTGAGTTGGGGTGACTGAGAGAGGCATTTTTAGCTGGCCATTTCCAGTGGAGGTTTACCAGCCCATTTTCAACTTCTGAACACCACAGAAGTGCCAGATCAGATTTAATAATCTGGCCTATTATTTTTTGATTATTGTACCAAGGATAGAAGAATATCCTCTTCATTCATCAGCAACTAATAGGTCACAAGTTGGCTGGTTTACCAAACATGAAAACAGTTTGCCAGCAGCAGAGACTTACACCCTAAAAGGAGAGAACACACATTTAACTGGCACCACCTCTCCACCTCCAACAAAGGAGAGATACGGGGTATCGGTAGCTGCTTTTAAGTTGTCCCAAGTACTAACTTGTTTCTGATTTTTAGGCTGGCTGTCTATTAAGTTTTGCTTGTCTATTGCTAACAACTGCTCAGTGAGCTAACACTTCTTAAGAGCTGCTATCATTCAGCCACATTGCCCAATCTGGAAAGGAGAAAAGGGAGCTCAATCCTTATCCCACTGCATCAGTGGGATCCTGCCACCGATGGCAAGGGGTGAAAGATGAAAGTCAAGTTATTCCATTAAGTTTCAGCAGTCTTAAGTGTGCTGAAAGGGCCTAGATTTATTTAATTTCAAATGACTGTAGTGCCAGCTGCATCTTACATGAATACAGAGATAAAAATTCCTATTTATCTCCAGTGGTATCTTAGTATATTCTAAGTTGCATTCCTTACCTTGTATGCAACAGTTTCAAAACTCAGAAAGATGTGCCAGTAGCAGATGAAGAGGGTTTGGAAGTGATACAGAGGTGTGGAGAAGGGGAGAGAAGGCTTAGGATGAACTGAAGGTCATTGCACCCTCTTCTGTAACAGTCCAATAAAGCTAACACAATCCCAGATATAGAGGTAAAAAACTGGAATCATTTATTGAACATGTAAGTGCTATTTAAGGGTCTCAGGGGCTTACATGCTAATGAGGAGGCAGGGTTATGCCAAATAGGGGATTCCACAATCTATTAGCATTTCCAGTAACAAGGGGAACATAAGGGGAAAAATGGATTTACATTTCTCGGATACAGTATTTACATTTTGGGGAAAAAGGTTTGATACTTCCAGTAAGCAAGATTATACTGGGAAAGAGTGGTCATTTTTTCCTGAAATAAGGATTTACACAGGGAGGGAGAAAACGGTGGGATACCTGATAGCATCATGCAAAGTCTCTCTACATCCTGCTGAGGGAGATCAGGACAATGGATCTTGTCTGGTCTTTTAGACGGTGGTTTTTTTCCCAGCCTCTCTGGCCCAAGGTTTCCTGATTAATCCTAGCAGTTCTTTTTCTGTTGGTATTTGAATTTCGGACTGCAACACTCTTCCTTGCACACTGGCAACACTTCCCCTGGATTCCCCTGCCAGTTTTACAGACTACTACACTAGAAAGATGCATAAGGTGAGAAGGGAACTTGTAAGGCACTGAAATATTGCCCTCAACTGTGATTCATTGTGGAGGCAGTCCTTGGACCTCACATTCTGTAGCTCGTTTTGGTAGAGGAGGAGAGATAGAGCTTGGCTGCCTGAAGTTCATGGAGTTGTAACAGGAGCACTTTTTATTCTCATTAAGGCAATGGGCTGAGTGTGATTATTGGGGGTATTTTATTTGTGTGAAATTCACCAGCCCTGATATAAGGACCTGCAAGTTAGGGAGTTCATTCTGCTGCCCACATTTTGGTTCATGTGCTGTGTGGTGCCCTGGGGTCCTGCAGGCAGCCACAACAGCACAGGTCACCTCCTGTAGTCCCTCCATGCAGGTGGCTCAGAGACCCCAGGATATATCCAGTAGCTTGAGAGAGCTCTCTGTGAACAACTACCTGGAGCTCTCAAGGGCTGAGAAGAATATAACCTCTTATTCTAGGAATGAATAGGCTGCTCCAGAAGACAAGTAAGTGCCTAAGAGAGATTGAATGAATTGCTCTCTGGAGATTTGTGTTCCATTTCTTTAGTCGTGCTCTCAGGCTTTAGACTTACAATTTTCTTGTATCTTGTATAAAGTGAGACGAACCCCACTTACACTGCAGCAGTTGCAGTCATTTTTTAGAACTTCCTCTTAGGATCAAGTCACAGAGCAAAATTATTCACAAACCTCTATTTATCCTCTTTTTCCATTCTCAAATTACCTTTCTATTTTGCACTCCTCTCTCAAGTTCCCTTTTCAACAACTGCCAAAAGGACAGCTACTGCTGTGCCATGGCTGCTTCCTGGCCCCCCACGTTTAGCCCCCAGGTGCATTTTCCAGGAGGTGAAGAGAGAGCAAGTGTTGGCGTTCAGGCAAGCATATGCTTTAGAACAACACTAAGATGCTGAAAAGCAGTAGCTGCAATGTTGATCATATCAAGGCAACGTTACCAGGAGACACCTCCCAGCATGGCAGACGTGCGCTGTTGGAGTCTCTTCGCCCCTGGAAGGTAGTGGGTGTAACGTTTTACATCTCTCTCTAGCTCAGACATGAGGGACGAGCAGCCTAACAAGGTCACATTTGTTAGAGGCATGCATATTTCCATCTGCTCAGGCGGATGGCAAAGTGTCTGGCACAAAGCAAGGAGACACTCTAAAAAGGAATTGTTTGAGAGAGGAGTGTCAGGGCAAAGCTAGAAAGGTGAGCGGTAGTTAGATAACATACACTGAGACAGGTACAGACACATTAGACAAAAGCCTTCTGATTTTCCAAATCATTTCAGCTGTACTGCATTGTAGGGCAGCATGAACATAGTGGCAGAGAAGATGCGTGAGCCTTAGCAGTGATGAACCCCCAAAGCTGAAAGTTCACTCCTTCACTTTGAATGCAGAATCTGCATCGCAAAATGGTTCGTGGCTACTGCTGAACCTTTGCTAGAATTGAACAAACACTGTTTTATCTTAGACAGGAGATCACAAAGATATAGTGCTACTTCAGGTTGCAACTTGAATTTTTTTCACAGTGAATGAAGATAAAAAAGACCTCTCTGTCTTTGAGGGGAGACGCACAGTCTGAGAAAAAATTCTGAAACGTCATTTTTGCTAAACCCCTTTGCGAGGAAAGCTATAGCTCCACTTGTTTAACACTCAGGACTCAAGGATCTTCAGGCTACAGATGTTTCAAAGCCTAGGATCTTACAAAATCTGGTATCTTGACTCTGCCATGATAATAGAAATGAAGATGTCCATTAGATCCAATATTAAAAACATTTTCTTTGCTTAAATATTGTTCTGACTAAATATATTAAACAATTGACTGTTTGCACATGCTTAGATAAGGCATGGGGATTACAACGGAATAGAAAAGAGTGGAGTGTCTAAAGAATAAAATTATTCTTTAATATTTTTCTCTTCAGTCTTCCAGAAACATTTGGTAATTAGTTGGGAAAGGACATGAGAGTAGATAATCAGGAAGACGCAAATGAAATGTTCCTTTGAAGCATCGGTAGGATGTGCTTTGGGATGACACACAGTTAAAGGTATTTCTTATTGCATCCTCTTTCAGTTTTACTCAGGTTTAAGGCAATGGCTCTATTGCCTCCTGAAAAACACAACTCTTATTCAGCTGTGGGGGAAGCCCTATGCCAGCCAAAATATGCATTGGGCTTCAGAGCCAAGAGGATCGGCCAGCACCAACTCAAATATTGAAGTGTATCATCCTACCAAGGATTTTCCTGGAAATCCTCCTTAGACGCCTGTACAGCTTTAGTTGCCATCATCAGCGTAGAGTGACAGCAGGCAGGTTGCTAAAAATTGTACATGATGTAAACTTTCAGCCATGCCAAAAGCAAGACCACATTCTCTAAAATTAAAAGCAAATACTGTGTGACACATATAGCCAAAGAATTTAAGAGCTACTTAACTTGCTTTCAGCAGATGCTGGGGTATGGATATACAGTAAGGGCAAACCCTTAATGTCTGGAAACCGTTCTTAAAGCCAATGTTTATCTTTTACTTAGCCTAATTAATAGCTAATGATTGACACATGGTGGTGGATAACCACTGTGTATCTTAATCTATGTTAAAGCCTCATGCAGCTCCTCCTGCTTTGTTTGGCTCATTTGAAGAGGACTGTCAACAGCAGTTCATCATCACTGAAGAGGGGCTGTTAGGCAGCAGAGAATATTCTCAGAAACTCAGCTCCTGAGGAGAGACAGCAAAGTTTGGCTCTGCGGGAGCAGCCCCGAGCTCAGCAGCAGTAATCAGGAAGGCATTTCAGGGGCCAAAGTCCCCTGCTGTCATGCTGAGGAAGTTGCCCTAAGATATGGGGATATAGCATGGCAGAGCCTGTCTCCAGGATGAATGCAATGAAAAGGGACCACTTTACTCTCCTGCTCTTTGGCTTGGGGTTGACAGCACTTTGGGATTCACCTTTTTTTCATGTTTAGCAACCAGAGGTCTTGACTTCTTGACCCTTTGGAGGGCTTCAAAGGACTTGACTACAAGAATCAGAAATAGCCAGCTGAGACTGTGATGGCAAGAAGAATACTGTGGAAGTGGTACACTTCCCTAGATTGAACTTGTCAGGACATGAAAAGGAATAGCAATCCACTGTGCCAGAAGTCCTGAATGGCACAAAGCCATTTCACTCTTTAATGACAGCCCTCTACATTTGCTGATGTATGAAAGCATGAGATGTTGAAGGTGTAAATAAGGAGTATTAGAATTCTTTACCTGACTAACATGAAAATTTTTAAGTGATAATTCACGTTCATTAATAGATTTCATAGTTATTTTTCAGCATAAAAATTTTATTTCAGGAGCTTTTCCATAGTACATGAGACTATGCTAAAATAACCTATGCTACCTGGAATCCTCTTAAAAGCAATAACCACATTTATTTTCAAACAAATACTTTTACTTACTTCAGCACTGAAGAGCTGGGCAGGTCAATGGTTCAATTGTGCCGGTTGCTTTGCAAAACAAAGCAAAAAGGAGTGACCAAAATCTCACCACACATTTCAGTGCCAGCGTGCTCCACGTTTTGAGTAGAGGATAAACATCCCTCTTTAGTAACCCCGTGGTTTGCATTTTTTTAAAAAATGTCTCATGTTATGTGCTTCAGCTAAAATAATGAGGGAAAGAGGAAAAATTCCTGTATTCTTTTCTTGGGTGTGTGTTCCTCCTTCCATATACACCCTCTGACTCTCTTCTGAGGAAACAAATCAGAACTTCATCTGAAAACTCATCCACCAACTGACTTATCTGTTAACTGAACAAGCGCTCTCCCAAACTGTGCTCAAAATAGTACTGCTCTCCATCCACGG
Source organism: Lepidothrix coronata (assembly GCF_001604755.1). Classification (NCBI taxonomy): domain Eukaryota; kingdom Metazoa; phylum Chordata; class Aves; order Passeriformes; family Pipridae; genus Lepidothrix; species Lepidothrix coronata. The sequence goes on along the minus strand of NW_016690240.1, from coordinate 1,042,825 downwards.
ATTAATCACGATACTTTGTTCCCCTTAATTGTGAAATTGAACTCTTCTTGTTACTGGAGTCTCTCAGACAGATTGCGTACCCTCTTGTCAAGAGGAAAAAGTGAAATAAGGACCACGTTACACCCCAAATGTAGGAGGAGGCTTCTGTTGAGCTCTCTTGTTTATTTTAGTCATTTATCCACCTCCCCACATCAGATAATGCTACATTGTGATTTGTGGGCTCTGTGCTGTGTTAGACATACTCTAGACAAGAAATTCTTTCTTGGAGAAAAACCCACAGATAAGCATCATGCTCTCTGCCCACCTCTGTTAACATGCTGTACAATTTTTAATTCTAATCTCTTGAGACTAGATGTTTGGAAATGCAGAGACTTAGCCTGAAACCTTCTGACCATAGCAACTTCCCATGGGGCAGGCAGCTTTCTGCAATATTACAGATTTTATTTCTCTGGTGACTCCTCTGCCAACCTTCCCACCTTCATCAGTACTTTCCAATGCCACATTACCACTTTACTTGCACTGCTAAATTTATTGTGGAGAACAAAGCAGGGGAACAGGTTGGGTTATATTATTATTTTTTAGGAGTATCTTTAGGTGGCTCAGTTGTCTCAGTAGTCTCAGTTGTTTCAGTATTAGCTCAGCTGAGTCAGCTGTGCTCTGTGTTGTGGTAGCAGAGGTGACCATGTGGGGGCTTGGGCAGGAGAAGACATAGAGTGGATTTTGCTGACAGTGGCATAGCCATGGGGTGAATTATCCAAGGAAACACACACCACACTGTAAAGATCAGCGAGATTTGTCACCTATGAATGCAGCTTTGTGAAGGAAAATGAATGTGTGAGGGAGCAGAATATCTTTAGGAGACTGAAAAAGGGCAAACTAATTACTTCAGGAAAACTTCCTCAAAGCTTTCCTTTTCTTGAAATCCAGATACACCAAATAGGAGGTGTGGCACTTGGGAATATGGTTTAGGGGTGATTACAGTGATGCTAGGTTGGTGGTTGAAGTGGATGATCTTGGAGATCTCTTCCAACCTTGATGATTCTGTGATCCTATGATTCCATCTAGACTTGCATAAATAAGATATACAAGTCTTTGAGGCAGCAAGCCCTAGTAATATGTCTTCATGCAAAAGGAAGGTGTGATGCTTATGTGAGCCTGTGCAAGCACACCTGTGCTTGCTTAATCCAGACATCTTTGTACACATTGGCAGGGGAGACTGTGATATAGAGTACAGCTTCACCTAGAGCACACCCCTGGAGAAATCAGCACTGGCAGTCCATCTAACCTTCAGGCTACCTTGCACCAGTCTCCATGTGAGTCTGAGCTGACAAGTGACACAAGCACAATCACGCCTTCACTGCATTTTCTTAGTGACAACTTAACCTGTCCCTTTTTCATTATCTGATAGTTGAGGAAAGTGATTGATTCCTCATGCATGTTGTCACTGGGAGTGCTCAAGGCTGTATTCTGGGTGCAAAAGACAGGGCAACTGACTCAGCTAGAGAGTGTGACAGATTACTGTAGGTAGACTAGGTAAGTCTTATCTGCCTAAGGTAAGAGGCAGTATCTGTTGGCCCAGAACAAGACAGATGTAGCCTGACAGGTTAGACCAGGGGTGCAGGTAGCCTCCCACATCCTCTTTCATTCGTCTATGGGGGTAAAATTGCTCCATCATAAATTACAAAGGCTGTATTTGACCTACTATATATCTCTGGTCTTCTCATACTCTTGTTCTCTATCATGTGCCTGTAGCTATGACTTCAGTTTTAAAGTGCTGAAGAGCTGTAACAGGCACTTCTGTGACACGTGTCTGACAGCCTGGGCCCCAAAGTTGTTTATTTATAGGTTGCTAGACATACTTTGCTCCTATTTCTGAAATAGACACTTCCCCATCACATTTGTGGCCATAGTCATCATCATCATGGCTAGGCTTCGCGAACGAAGATTTAGGAAGGCACTATCCACGTTTGCTACAGGCACACTGTATGAGGCCAATACGAGATAGACATGTCCGATTGCAAAAGGCACAGCAGAAAGTAGTAACTCGCTCTCAAATCACATAGATTAGGTTTTCCACGTTCTTGTGCCACTCCTTAATAGAAGACCTAAGGTGCTAAAACAAAAATGAACTTCTCAAGGAGGGGACAACTGCAAACAGAGGGTCATAGAGGAGAGAGATTTGTGAGGACAGAGACTAGCGAACCCTAACAGCCCATCTGAAGCCTTGGGAAATGAGGGGCCTTTGCAGGCAGGAGCAGAGCTGTACAGTGCACCACAAATAAGCAGACCAAGAAGTGCAAGATAGACCCTGAGCAGTGGATTTGGAGGTTTTTTTGGATCACTGTTTTGGAGTTACAGACAAGACAACATGTCTCCAGCTCAAAAGGATCTGAGACAATTTAAAACCAGATCCAATACTCCAGTATTCTCAATGACCTTCTGTGAAAGTAATTAAAAAGCAAAGATAAAATACAGAGAGCTGAAATAGAGAGGCTGCATAAATCTCCAAATGTGAGTTACCTCACAGCTGAAATCCCCCAAACCAACCTATGTTACCCGTGTTTCTCTAGCAAACTACCAAGTGGAGAACATCATCCTTTTTTTGTGTGGATGAAAATCCTGCTTCTTCTTCTCTCTCCGGTTTCTAGCAGACTGGACAGTGAGTCTCCATGTGAGCACTCGAGCCACTTCACCCAGACCTGGCAGGGATGACCCCAGCCGTAACACTTGTTCCCTGCTGACATGCAGGGAACCCTTAATGGGGTTACAGAGGAGAGGGACACAGGTATCTCCTGCTGTAAGAGCCAGACTTGTCACCTTGCTGTATGCTTATAAAATGGTCTCACAGCTCTGGGTAGCCTAGTTGTTGCTGGGCTAATGGCTAGTGAAAAATGCAGACTTTTTTTCCCAGGTTGTGAAGTCTTGTACAGTATTAACTAACCATTCAGATAACCTAAAAACACATTTTAAAATCATTAAAGCATATAGGTAGAAGTGGTTTTATTTCTTTCAAAATACAATGTAGTGAAGGATGCCAAGATTCCCCAGTAAAAGGTTAAAACCCCCAGCAAGGTCTGAGGGTTGTTAAATGGCCTTGAACCATAATGCCTGCCCACAGGTGAGGGGGAGCTGGGCTGAAGAGCTCTTGCTGGGAGCATAACTTTGCTGCAGAGAGCAACATCACTCTGCTCTGAAAGGAAAAGAGCTGTGGCCAAGCATGAACATCTTAGTGCTTCCCCCCAGTTGCATCTTTCAGACTGCCCTGAACTTTTACCTCAGAGTCCTCAGGCTGTGTTGATAGCTCAAGGATAGCAATTGTCTGAGTTGTGTTGGGAAACGGCTTCCAAATTATGAACCTGATTTCCCTGGAATCGATTCCTAAATTCTTAGCACATGCTTAAGACTCTTGGGTCAGGAAAAGATTTAAATGTGGGCAAATGTCCATCCTGGCTGAAACATGCCATGAGCATGTACAGTTCTCAGCTCTGAGCACAGGTTTAGGTCTCTTCCTGGGACTGTGGAGTCATGGGTTCAAAAACCAAGGTTGGGAGCTGATCTCAGAGGAGCAGTGGGATGGGCACAATCCATGCTAAGAATATAGTGTGTCCCTTATCCTGCAAAGAGAAGACTTTTCCTCCCACCCGCTTGGCTGGGAGTGCTGGGTGAGCCTTACGCAAGGAAAGAGGCCACCACTGTCCTTAGGGACAGCAGTGATGAGGATGCAGAAGAAGGGCACCTTTGCAAAGAGCTGTGGCTGCCAGTCTGATAAGCTTCTGGCAGTGTTTTCCTGTTAAATCCCAATTAACTCAGTTTTAAAGGCTGAGTCCAGGCAAGTGTGTGATATAGAAGGACTCCTCAAGGCAACTCAGGTAAACTGTATGCTTTATAACTTCTGCTTTTAGTTCTTATTTTAAGAGTCTGTTAACTTAGCATATAAATCACATCTTTTAATATAAGTAGCAGAGATAGGTTTAAATTAAAAAATGCTTGGAAATTCAGGTTTTGATTACTATTTTTCTTCTGTACTTCAAATTAAGAGTGGGCTATGAATGGCAACACAAAAGTTCTTGGGTAATGCAGTTTAAGCTGGAGGCTTTAAATCATTTAAACATAAAGGACTTCATTCTCCTTCATACAAAGGAACTAAAGTGATAGAAAATAATATTTAAATCCCCTTTCAGACCTAAATATTTTCATTAAGAGTAATTTTAATAGTATGTGTCTAATGCAAACTAATGTTGCAAAAGATGGTTTAGTGTATTTAGTACAAAATATTTACATGATAATAGATAAAGTCAATACATCATTTTGCAAGCTATTAAAAAATACTTAATAATTCCAGTTGGAACACTCAGCTGTAAGAGCTGCTTTCCATTTCACTGAACTTTCTGCTGTGGATAGGAAAGAAATGATTTCCCCACATGGCTGAGCATCAGGTTTCTTTAAGTATGAAAGCAGGCTTGTAAAGGGTAGGTGTTTATGCTTGCTTGTTTCCATCAGGAGTGTTTTCTGACATGCAAATAACCTGCCATCCACTAGCAGATTTTAAGCAGCTCTGCTTTAAAACCTTCTGCCACAAACCTGTGTCAGCTCAGCCCATCATGTGGATTGATTAGCTTAATTTTAAGAGGCAGTGTCATAGTTTCTTTGGTGCTGTGCTGCTACAGCTGGGTGAAAAGCACTGAGTGGCGAAAGGGGAAAACTATAAAAGGTATCTGTGGATAATAGGTGGGCTCTGTTGTCCTTTCCCTCTCTGAATCCAGCTCTGAAGACAATCTCTGCTAACTCAGAACACCACCAGGGTTGATTTCCTACTGAAAGTTGACTTGGAGCAACTCCTTTTTCTGAGGTAGTGTTTATAGCTAATATCTGGAGGGTTTTGTCTTGTTTTGTTTGAGCAGTGCTCACTGTCTAAAATAGTGAGGATGTTTAAAAAAGTGAGAATGTCCTCATAGTTTCAGATAAGCTGAATGGTATTAGGGCTCCATAGACTGTACATGGTGCCTGAGGAGACTCCCTTCGACACAAATATTTAAGCTGTAACATCTGCATGCCCTCACATGATACCTTCCCTTTTGTATATATGTACATCTGACTTTACATTTCAGGGGAAAAAAAGGCTGCATTGCATAACCAAATTTGCTCTGAAAAATCCACTTGGGAGTCTGACACTTCAGGAATACCCTCAAGCTGAAACCAGAGGCTCCCTCTGTTTCACTTAGCAGAGAGCTCCTGTCACCCCATTGCTGACCACATGCTTTCCACATGTGACAGCCCTGCAGCAGGACTCTTCTTAAGGTCATAGAATCACAGAATGGTTTGGTTTGGAAAGGACCTTGAACATCATCTGTTTCCAGCTCCCCTACCACAGGCAGGGACACTTTCCAGTAGACGGGGTTGCTCAAAGCCCCATCCAACCTGGCCTTGAACAGTTCCAGGGATGTATTCCAGGGGTCCTCTCATCCTGTTCCCATGTCTCTGCTGCTACTATCATGTCACATCTAGCAACCAATTTGGATGAAAGAAAAAACGAAACCAAAAACCAACAATTTTTTTAAAAAAAAAAAAAAACCACTTTATTTTAGCCTAGCGGTAAAAGTAGTTTGTGGGTAAGAATGAGCAGCCAAGATCAGGACAAGGAAATATTTGTCTAAGCCATCTGATAATAGTAAGCTAAAAGATGCCTGGCAGGTGACATGTTAAGACTGACCAGACTGTAATCTGGAGTGAAGAGAGAGGGAGGGGAGAAAGGCCAAAAGGAAGGGCAGGAGAATGAGGCCTTGTACCCACCTGGATTTTTGCCCTGGATGAAGCAGGATGGCTGAGGCACTCTTTTTGGGCAGCTATATGTGTCCCTGTTCCATGGAGGCTCTGAGGTATAACATGACCTACCTGGGGAGCACAGGGAGTCACTCCAAAGTGCCCTGCGCTCCACTCACATATGTACAACAAACAGTTCTTCTGTCATGTCAGCATTCATCTATGCAAAAATGATTGAGTGGATGTTTTGGGGGACAGCTAATGTTACAGTACTTTTCTGAAACATATTTTTCTACTCATGGTAGCATTGCACAGTTGAACACCAGGTTCCTGTAAATGATTAGTAAGACAAATGTTTGCCTTTTGTCTTTGCCACAGTGACTGGAATGAACCTTACTGCCTTCAGTGATTATAATTCATGCATCATTAAAACCACAAGGTATGTTTTTTACATGACTGATATCCCCTCTTCCACCCACCAGCACTGCCCATAACTCTCCTTTTCTTCCAAAGATGCTAGGACCCACTGGCAAAACTTACTAAGTATTTGCTTGAAATACTATCATATTGTTAAAAACAGGAGCTCTTCACAAAAGACGTCTGACATTTCCAAGGAGTGTCTAGTGAGCAAAAGTATCTGGAAAGTGCCTGTTGTGAGCATGATGGAAGAAGTGGTTCAGAATAATCATTTGCAGCAGGAAGCAGTTTCAGCAAAGACCTTGCTTCACTTAGAAGGGAGGTGCTGATAGAAGCTAACCTAAATCAGTTGCTGTATTTATTAACATTGTTAGCAGTTTTGATGATAACAGCAATAACCATAGCAATAATAATAACAATGATAATTAATAGAAGTGAGATGGGCTGCCTGAAGCAGGCTCACTGTCCCACAGCCTTACCTGCTTGTTTACTGTTCTGTACCTTGTGGGACCTCCAAAAATGTCTGCATATTAAAGAAAACAAAACCACCTTTGCATATTTTTACAATCCACTTCAAAGCCTGTGTGGGCTATGAAAGCATGTACAGTCTAAATAATGAAATAATAATTGAAAAAAATAACCCCTCTCAGATAATCCTAACCAAGAACCTCTCTTTGAATTCACAGCAGTGATCCTAAACAAAGCCAAGGACACTGCTTGGAGTGGAGGCTCTTTGTGACATGGTACTATGGAGAAACAGACCATTTCCCAAAGTATCCGCACCAGTTCCAGAAGAATCTCTCTTGTCTGTGTACACCTACAGACTGACAAAATGTTTTTATTTGGAAGATTGTTTAGGCATCCCAAATTATTTGACGTTGTAAAATGTTTAGCTTAGTGTGGTCCTACGTGATGCTGCCAGCTTGGTGGGAAATCATAGAACCCCAGCGAGTAGGTTGCAAAATCTTTGCTTAGGAAATTAAATATGTTTTTGCCTCTGCCGCAACGATGCAGATGTAGTTAACCTGTCCACAAAGAAATCACTATTACTTTGTCTGAAATTACCAGTATTAATAATGTAACAAGAAGGGACTATGATTCTTCTGCCATACGATCCAGAGATCACAACAGACTCTGATAGCAGGGAAGTGAAGATACAAGGTGACTGAAGATGAGCCCTGGATCACACTTTTATTGTCTTGTGGATGCATGTTTGGGCAGCTTTCATAACAACTGGTACCAAGAAGAGGAATTTTGACAAACTGCTTTCATGGAAAAAAAAATCTCTTCTTGTTTATCTTTGCATGTGCCCACTATGGTACCACCACTGTTCAGTCTCTCTGAACACCTACAACACATCTGGCCAGATGTGCTTCACCCCTTTGACCTTTACCATACCATGGTTTAAAGTAGAACCTTAGAAGACTTTTATTCCAAATTAGGCTGGTACACTACAGAAATGCAGATAGCTGGGTGTTCATATATTCTAACCTAACCTGCCCAGGACACGTGTGCCCCTTCCTGAGCCACTTCTGACCCACCTTCCAGGGCCTACACTGACCACAGCAGGACTCATAAGCTTTTATTAAAGGATTGAGTTAAAGGCTTAAGTCAGGCATGAACAAACCAGGCTGTTGAATAAGAACAAGACAACATTTTATCTGTCAGAAATTGTATGCCTGTAGCTGATCTTGCCCAGGGGCGAAGGCTTCTGCTTTTCTGTGACTCTGTGGTATTCAGTGAGCCCCATGGTCAGGAGGAGGAAAGCTAGAGGAAGCCACACAGAACCTGAATTTCTCAGGACATTATAACAGCTTATTAAAAATACATAATGAAAAAACAGCTTTGGGAAAATATGAAGAATATCGGAAATTTAAATTTTGAAACTCACCTGAGGCATCACTTCTGGAATAATCAAGCTGCTATAAAAAGTGGTGACTTGATGTGGGGTTATTCTTACATCTATGTGATGTTCATTTTCACAAGAAGATGGTATCAGTGAGGAGAGGAGTGTGTGTTTCTTGCTACAAGATTCAATGCCCTTGTGACAGATCCTCGTGAGAGGCTTTGGCAAACCTCATCCTGAGCTGGGCCTGGCACAAACTGTACCAGAGCTTATAAAGTCACTGGTTAGTCCTTAGCCTTCACCTCAGGTATTTGCAAAGTAGGGTCTGGGAAATTATGCAGTCAAGGACCAGGAGAAGGACCACTCCTGTGATGTGCAACTCCATCGCTAACGGCGACTTCACTGCTAGAAAGGAGCCAGGCCTGTCCTCCTTTCTGAGAAGGTGTTTGTCTGCTGTATCATCAGAGAGACCTTTTCACACTCTGGAGAAACAGAGAAAAGGAAAGGACTACTTACTGAGCACTAATGTGTGGCACTTGCAGGATGTGTGTGTTTTCACCTAGAATGCAAGGTAGGATGTTCACACTTTTTACCCTCCTGCATTCAGGGCTTGATTCAGAGACCTTGGAAACTTTTCACTGACTTCAGGGGAGTTTGGAACATGTCCAAAAGTTACCCATCATCCTGGAAGGGGAAAAAGATAAACTGACTGTTTCGCCTAAAAAGATCCAGGAAAAGAGCTCAGGAAGAGATAATTAGGATATTGTGGCACTTGGGGGGTTTTTAGGGGTTTTTGTTGTTGTTGTTGTTTGGTTGGGTTTTACTTCCACATAGCAGCTCATAATCTAATGCCTAGATTGTTTTTAATGTGACATTTTTCTTATTGTTTTGATTTCTAAGGAGGACAGCCCATAGGCCCCTTGGCTGCAGGGCCCATCAGGCAGTTGAAACGGAGCAGCAGATGCTGCTGCAGAGAAACGCAGTCCATGACCCAGCTGGCAGCCAGGGCTTCTGAAGGGCCAGGGAAAGTAGGGGGCACTGGGGCAGGACGATGCTCAGATGTCCCCTCCCCAGAGCCAGGCTGGGCAGACGCTGCTATGAGGGGCAGAAGGTGATCGGCAGCTGATGCAGCAGCACGAGTTACCAGGCTGACCCCTGAGCCCATAAACTCAACAGGAGAGTTTATAGACCCGTGGCAGTCCTTGTGACTGTCCCAGGGGCTGGTGAGCAAGTTGGAGGAAAGGGAGGGGTTTTATTTGGGATAATGAGAGCCATGGTCTGTTTTAGTCTGGACCAGGTCCAAAGTCAGTCTTAATAATCTTGGTTGTGTTTAGGTTGAACTGAGTTTTTGCTTTCCATTTTTGAGAAAGCCCAGAGAGCAGGCTCCCACTGTGAAAGCCCTATCAGCCAAGCTGCTGATGTGAAACAAGTCTCACATTTGTTTCCTTTTGTATCCTTTTGGTTTAGAAGCAACACAGATGCATTTAACAGGAACACACACCCTAAAAACACCATCTTCGGAATAGCTGGAAAATCAAGATTTTTACTTCCTAATGATTGCATTAAGCAACCATGCTTTATGATCTTGCCTTAGAATGGACATCACACAACTAATCAGCCTTAAAAACAAAAAGAGTTTTCACACTTTGCTACCTTTAAGATAACATGCCTTTTAATGGTTTTCTGCTAATTAGCTGCCATGACTTTCTAATTTCTTGTCAGAGGCTCTTTTTTAGTTCATGTCAATAAAATCAACAAGCATTATGGTCTTTTATTCAAAGTATGCTGATAAAGGATAAGCAAACACAGTGGTGCTGCTTTCTCCCCACCTCCATTTGTGCCCCTCCAAATATCAGATCTGATGTGTCACCCACCTGCCTGGGCAGGAGTTGCCAGGAGGGGCTGAGGATGGGGAAACCACTCGGTAGGGATGAAGTGGCTAGGAGGATGGAGCAGAAAGCTATCACTACACCCCTGTCACAAATTTCTCTGCTGCTAAAGCACAGTAGAAAGCTCAGAGAAAACCACAAAACATAGCCCTCCACGCAGGATACAGTGGATTGATAAACATGGTAGCTTTTCCAGAAATGGAGAGTGTTGTGTAACTGCTATGATGCTCCATTACAGCTCTCCTCTTTCTCACAGGATAGAGCTTCAGTTTGAGTGAAATGAACATAATGTCAGTAAAGAAAAAAGCCATCTGAGTATAAAGAAAAGGGGACAAAGCCTTCTTAACTGTGGTTAGTTTCTGAGTATCTCCATGGTCTAGATATTGCCAACAGTAAGTCCAGCTCTTGCACTCTTCCTCTTACAAATAGCTTTGTTCAAGCAGTGTCAAGCACTGGCTGGGCTAAAAACAATAGTGCATTTTAAGGAAATACACACAACCGCAGTAAGGAGTAACAAATGATCTGAAACACATCCTTGGATGCCTATTTTAAAATAAACATTTACAGTCTCAGTTCTTCAGCAATCCTCAACAGGACCAGCCTAATCCCATAGCCTCAGGATTTGTCAGCTTGGATTGCACTTAGCATCAGCCTTTCTTGTCTTACAATGCAAGCTGTCTAGCTATTCCTAGCTAACACAATTGTCTGTGCTCGTATTTTCCACCCAGTCACAATACAACACTCAGACATTTCAAACTGATAGTTTAATTAAATTATGGCAACTAGGATTATTTCAGGTCCAGAAGTATGTGTGGCAGAGATGCCGAGGATAAACATGGCACTTTCAGGGGTGGGGATAAACTCTGTTTTGTAGAAAAATGTAGCTTTCTGAGGACTGAATTTGAAACTGCATTTGAAACCTCTAGAAGTCATGTTTCTTTTATGCGTTTCAAGTTAGACACTCCAAGATGGAAGCCATCAAGATTGCATGGAAACTCAGTCTTACATATGCATGGAGAACTGAAGATCCACCTATTCCTCTGTGCTAAAGAAGTATTTTTACGTTGTTTAGACATCTTCTGTGCAGAAAGGAGTGCCAGGACAGCATGGCTCCCTATGTAAAGTTCTGCTTGGCTTTTACTAGCCACCCAAAGAGTAATGTTGGGTTCCATGTGTTAAATTTTGTGTCCAAAGGGTAAGTTAGCAAGTAGTAAGCAGTAAACCCAGGCGGGATCAGTGACAGATGGAGGTAGCCTAGTGACTTGAGCAGTGAAAACAGCGCCCACTGAATCAGCAACTCCCTACAACCATAAAGAGAAAAAATTACATCCAGTGAGGGGGCAGTCCAATGGGTCAGAGAGCCATGTAGAGGAAAGGGAGATAATACATAACAGAATGCAGAACTTAGCATAGTATGCACAGGAAGGAGAATATGAGTCTTGTATAAAATGTCTTACAGAAGGTTTTCAGGGGAACTTGGGAATGTGTGGGTCTCCCCAATGGATATTGATTGGGAAGACTGGAGGTGGAAAAATGAAAGCATCAAGATAAACTGGGGTGATAACAAACATGAGGAAATAGAGGGGGAAAGAAGATAAAAGGGCCTAATTGAGTGTAGACTTCCTTGATGGAGTCCTATGCTTATACACCACCATCTATCCTGTATTTTCACTAAATCCTATTTCTACCTATCTTCTCTGAGCATGTCATTCTCTGTCCTGAGTAATTTAATGTGATTGCTACCAAGCTTCAAACAAGACTAGTAGGATTAGGGAGTACCAGCACCCAGAGTGGGACCACAGACCTCTGAGATTTGTAGGTCCTAGTGCCAGCAGCTGGAGGAGACTGGGAGCTAGGTGCCAACTAGAGGACGGAGTGCCTATGACCAGCTCCTGAACTATGTATTGAGTATGTCCTGAAATGACATACACTGTGTGTATATCCCAGTAGCAGGCTTCAATCCTCATTCTCCAGAGAGGGGCAACAAGATGGGGCTGTTCATGTTTGTGTGAGTGCTGGTGGTGCTGGTGGCACTGATTCCTCTTTGTGCTATTCCATGTAACCAGAAATGCATATTGTATGCATGTGTGTGTTTGCCAGTTGGGAATGTACGCTCAGCCTCACTACAGGCTGTACCCACGAACACGGACCTGCAGCAGCCCCACCTACATCACAAAGCTCATGAGATTCAGCCAACCCTAGCACTGTGAACTTGCTGGAGACTCCTTGCTGAGGTGCTTTTCCAGCTTTCCAGAGATAAAGACTATGTCCCAAGAAGACTTCATTATAAACTTCCAAATGTCCCACACAACTCACAGAGAAATATCTGGTTACCTCTGGCTTTGTATTTTTTCTAGGAGAATGGTCCAACACCCCCTCCCCCCCCTTACTGAATTGTGGCTTATTTGAGAATGGAATGATGGTGGTTTGCCAGTTATCCTTAAATCACTCCTACCACCAGACAGACTTGAAGATAAAGTAAGGAATGAATTATTCAGGAACCCAAAGATCAGCATTACAATCTCCTTATTTAGAGGCAGCTGTGCATAAAGAAAAGAAAACTTACAGCTGCAGACAGATTATTCTAACTCTGTTATCTGGTTTTTTTCCAGTTAAAATGCTCTCATCATGCTTACATACCTTTCAGCTGGAAACTTGCCTTTGAGCAAGACCTGGTCCAAAGCATGTATTTCATTGAGTGGATGCTTTTTCAAGGATATGTATGTCTTTGCACACCTCTTTTCTTCCCTGAGGTATTTCAAGTCCTCATCACATGTCTCCCATTTCTGCCATCACATGAGCTGGGAAGTATTGGTGCCTGCTGGATAGGTGGGTTCTTCTGCCCAGATAGGGAAAAAATATCTTGGTGCTTACCTTAATACATGCTGCCTGTGAAGGAAAGCTTCTCCTCAAAGGCAGATCAAGATTCAGGCCTCCTTGCACTAATTCTTTATACACTGAAAACACCAACTCATATATATGTATAAACCAACAATCACAGTAGATATAAACATATAAACAGTGATAATGAATGCAGTTAATTAGATCTTGACTGCATTGAGATGAGAATTAATGGTAATCAAATTATTTCAGGCTGAAAATGACGTGAACATGCTTGGCAAGAGCTATGCCCCTGCAATATCCAATGATGGCATTCTCTTCCTTTGAAGGTATGGAGGTACTGGAGGAGACAGTTTCAGAAAACATTAAAACCAAAAGTCATTTATCATATTTATCATATTCCATATTATGTTAACACTGCTTTATTTTTCATCTGTTCTCCCAAATCCAGGATTCCCATTAGCCAATGCTCTACATCAGGCAGTCTCTGTGTTTAGTTCCCATGTGTGACACTGGTGACAATTCTCAATTGCAAAGTTTCGAAAGTGGTCTCTCATGGCAAAAATTTTTACTTCTTTTCTAAGGACTGTAGATATACCTGCCACTGTCACATGAACAGGAGGATGATCTTGTATTTTTTGACATCACCCTGATCTTATCTCTGGGAAGAATGATTTTGACCTAAAAAAATAACTTTTGCTTTTGCACAAGCACTGCTGCCTGGACAGATTTATACAGAAGGGTTGTCCTTGATAAGATTCTGTCATTCAAATCTATAGAGCTACCACAAAAAAGCTGAGCAATTTGACCCGCTAGCATGCTTGAAAAGGAGCAGAACTGCTCTGTTATTTGTAGTCACACTGAGACACGACACAAGTCGTTTTCCATCATAGCAGCACTAGGTCCCACATTTGAAAGGCTTCTCAATTCAGTCCTTTAACAAAACTGTGACAGAAGGAGTATTTTGGGAGCTGTGTTTCTGAGATCCCCCAGTCTTTCTCTACCACACTTTCTCCTCCTCCTACTCCTCTTCTTCATCACCATCATCAATATTTTTCAATACTCAATATCTATTTTTCTAAAAATTTGATCTCCAGAAGGCGAAGTTGTCTCCAGAGCCCTTCCTGACACAACAAAAGATCAGGACCAATGTAGGATAAGAGCCAGAGTCCACAGGTCTGGGATCCAGTGTTGTTTTAGGATTTGCTGTGACAATCCACAGAACTGAATGCCCTAAAAGCACTTCAGCATGCAAGGCAGAGATAACAACTTCTCTTTCTTTCTATTTGTTCATCTCCCTTAGTTCTAGACTTCAATGCCAGAAAGCCTTTCTTTTTATAGTTCTTTAGATCTGGCAACTATCAAACCAATTCAGGCCAAAGATCAGTTTCAAACCATGGGTGATGCCCACGGCTCATGTAGTGACTCAGAAAAACCTTCTTGATACACTCTTGAAAAGAAGCACATTGTTCTTAACGGACAGAAAGAAGCATTGCTATCTTCTGAGCAGGAGCCAAGTTTAGCACGATCACATATCAAAGAGACCTGTGAACCTCTTGCCTCCATCTTGGCAGGGTGCTCTTCAGAATGTTTAATATTTGTGCCCAAAAATTAAACGGCAGATTTGTTTACAGAAGTGTTTTCCAAGAAATGCTAGGAATACACTCGGCAGCTGCCCTGATCGCTGGTGCTGGGCATATCTTTTGTGTCTGGGTGATTTATGGATTTGAACTGCTTTCTGCACTCCTCCTGTTTGAGAGGCAAGGGCGAGCTCCAGCACAACAGAGGAACCATAAAATAATAGCTGCAAAAGATAGTCAGAGCTCCTGCCTTGGTTTGGCACACTTTGCCAAAACTGTGCCAGGCACACATGCTTGTGTGGGGCTGGACAGGGGAGGAACACCACAAGAATGTTTGTCATCTGCAAGAGAAGAGGAATAATGTGTTGTGGGGAGATAAAGTTAAATGAGGAGGTGTGGGGAATGAGGTAAAGGTGCAAAACTGCAGATGTTTTGAGAAAATATCCATTAATCCTTGAGAAGAAAGAAATGGTGGCAAGGATGCTAAGGAGGCAGTGATTAAAAGGATTATCTTGCAGGTTTCATAGCTTGAGTAGAGAGGGGAGGTTGGCAGACCCCACTGCTGACACTGCAGGTGTCTGGTGCAGAAAGGAAGCAGGGGAGAGATGTGATATGCCAGACATAACAGCCAAGAGAAGAGATGGTGGAGCACAGAAAGAAATGCAAAGAGAATTATAGTGATGCTAAGGTGGTCTAGTATTACCTTGGGTAATGGTTTTATGAGGTATGCATACAGGCAGCAATTAGGAAAAGGTCAGCAAATTCATAGTCAGGATATGTGCAGAAACAGAATGCAGAAGAAAAAGGTCATCAAATTCAGTCAGAATATGTGCGAAAGCAGCATGCGGATTTTGCATGATAAAGACTAATTTCACTGTCCTTCAGTCATATTGAATGTAAGTGCATCTTTTCAAAGCGTGAAAAAGACACTTGTGGGGGTTTTTTTCCCAACAATGTGAAAATCAGAGAGATCTTCATGCATTTTGATCAGTGGGTAAGAATTTTATTAGTCTCAGCTGACGAGACACATATAGTGACACATGTCACTTCCTTGCTCAGCATGCTTTGGTTTTGTTTTCTTCACTCCAACAACTTAATGGCTAAACATGTCTGTCAAGTCTTTCAAAATAATACGCAGTCATAGAGCTGATAATCTGTCCTTGAATTGTTTTTGAAAAATCTGACCAGGTTGGCAGCCCTGATGATGTCAGAAGTAGTTGTTATTTAACTGAGGGATCATAAGGAGTTGTTCTCCTGGTAAACGTCATGTTGTCTGTTGAACTTGACCATAAAATTAGGGTGATAGTTTTAATATGTATAACTTTTTTCATCCACCAGCAAAATCATTGTGATGTTTCACAAAAGGCATCAGTGAAACAGATAAAATAAATACAATCATCTGAAGACTTTTTATGTTATGGATGAGAAAATCAGTGACCAATGAAAAGAGAAAACAAGCATTTGAGGCTTATCACAGTCATGTGCAGGATCTGAGTAAGGGGCAGTGGCAGGTGGCAGGTTTGACTTTAGTTTTGGCACTTGTATCCAGACTAATCTAGGCTCTACAGTGAAATGTTTCTCATTGTGCTAAATGGCCTAAGAGGTACACGGTAGCCCTAGGCTGCACTTCTATCATCAACATAACAAACTTCTAGCAAAGATTAAGTTACCAGTTGATTGTGTCTCCAGGGGAAGGATATACACTGTCATGCCAACAGCTGCTCTTTATAAACATAACTTTTTAATATTGCTGGGCTTGTTTCAAATTGCACATGGTGGTCTTCAGCAAGCTAACCTGAGCCACCAGGCTTGTATCAAGTCAACACCAAGAAGGGTGACCATGCTCCTACTTCATAGTGTGCAGAGACGATACAAGGCTTAAATATTTTTGTGCAAGATTCTACGTTTATCACCACTCCAGCTGCATTATCCTAGTTTCTATTTCTCCACTGTTTTGGGAAGTGCCTTTGGAGGTAGTATAATGTCAAACTAATTTTAGAGCCCAAGTCCTACTTTATATGTTCTAAGAACAGCCTGTTGATTGCAATACAGTAATGAGTGCAGCCAGGGTGATTTTGAGGTGCTGAAGCACCTCTACTTGAGATCATGTGCCCTCCACCCAGTGTGAAATCTGAGTCAGAAGATGTGGGGAAAGAGCAATCAGAGCCAGTCTTGGGACATTTTGCTGGGAAATGTGCTCCTGCCAGAAGGATCCTTCTACTGGCTGTGGAGGTCTGGGAAATTCTTAGTCCACTAAGGGTTGGGAGTTTTTATCATTTCAGTATTTTTGGTTTTATTTTATCCTTTTTTTATTTTCCAAATCTTGTTCTCGAGCAATGATCTCTCTCATAGTTTCCCCTACAAGTTGGAAACTTGAGCCCCAGGGAGCTTAATTTGATTTTTTTTTTCAAAGTGCTTGGCACTTCCAGCTCCTCTGTCCTTCACTTGGACTTCCATGCACTTGCCAGGTAACAGTTATCTCATGAGAAAATACCTCTCTTCAAAAGGTTTTTTTTGCACACATACTCATACATACTGGTGGAGTTAGGTACAGTGGGGTAAAGACATTAATTCAGATAGGCAGGTAAATGTGCAAATAGGGCACCAAAATTCAGTGTTACTGGGATTGCTTCTCTCAGCTGCTTTGAACTCAGGCAATCACTTGGATCCCTTTTTCACTACAACTCACAAAAGTTTATACCTTAGTTTGTTGTTAGGTGAAGCCTTCCTTAGCTTTGTCAGGACTTATTTTAGTGGACTGTGAGGGTAGATTTAACTTTGGACCAAAGAAGTTTCACTGTGATCCAAAAACAGCAGCTAAAGCATAGTGAATAAGTATTTCAGCCAAAATGGGAAAGGGCAGAGATGGGGCCATGAAACAGCTGCTAAGAGCAGTGGCCTTTTATGAGCTGTAACATTTGCTGGGCAGATAAATGGAGAAGTGAAGAAGAAATTATTTCTGCTTTTCCAACTCTGCACTCTGGCTTGACAGTCACCATCCAGTCCTCTCTTTACTTGGGGCATTTGTCAGTGCTGTGTCACCAGGTCTGCAAAGTGAGCCCTGAGATATGGGGCCATTAAGTAGGGGCAGAAAGCAGCCTGGGGACTGGATTCATCTCCCTCACTGTGAGTGGGACAGGGGATGGAGAAGGGGAGAAGGTGGAAATCTCCCTAGGTTTTTAATGCAAAGTTTGGGTTTAGAGGTTTTGGAGAGTTCAGTGTATGAATTTTCAAATTAAGGCTCATCTGCATCATTTATCTGAATGTGGCATTGTTTGTGCTGGGGGAAGAGCTTGTGCCTGTGCTCTGAGCTCTCACAGCCATCAGGCATGAGGGGAGCAAGCTGCAGAGACTGGCCATGGGATGGACTAAACATCCCGAGCATTTAAGTTCAGAAACAGCTGGAGAAACTCACTGAAAGAAAAGAAAAATAGTTGCATTGAGGTCATTAAATATGGTTTGCTTCTGCCTCAGAGAGTTCTCAACCCAAAACATGCTCAAGGGTATTCAAGAAACTGTTCAAGGGTATACCTACATCTGGCCCAACAGATATTTTTGAGGCACATTACACAAAGCAAGGGCATCTCATGCTAAGTGAGGCACATTTCACATAAATTCAGTCACTAGAAATTATCTGGTGATTGAATTTATGTGCAAGTAAGTCTGGTGTGAGCCATCTCCTCTCAGCTTGTAGTCAGCAGGAGATAGGCACATCCAGCCCCCACAGAAAAGCACACAGATAACAGGCTTACACTGGATGCCAGCTTTTGATGTCAAAAATTGGGTGAGGTGAACTGCTGATGACAGTGCCCACGGAAAATATGCAGGTCACAGGGCTCCAGGTGTTTCAGCCTGCTCTCCAGCCTGAGCATATCTTTGCAGCAATGACGTCTTCTTGGAGGTTCAGCTCAGAACACAGCATGTAAGAGGAAACCAGGCAGAGATTAGGCCCTTGGAAATCACACATGCTTTGCTGCTTCATACAAAAGCACCTCCGTCTCACCTGTGCTCCAGAGCCTGAACATGATGGTGGCAATGAGGACAGCTGCCCACCAGGAGGAAGCTAGGGCTGAGTTCCTCCAGGTGCTTCTCCATCCCCAGATATCTAGAGGTCACTGGCATCCCTAAGGCTGCTGCTGCTAGAGCCCAAATGCTGCCTGCTACAAGCATTTTCACAGGTGTGGGAAGGCCTGAAGATGTCTGATGCTCCTGGCACCCTATGTGCCTCCTGGCAAAAGGCTGTGTGGCCACAGGTTTCCATGGAGGTTGGCATTTGTGAGTGCTCTTCCCTCAAGTATGAGGGGGCTGGGTGTGGAGTTTTATGTGCAGATGTCTAATTTGGAAGGCACTGATGTGACCTGTGTCTGTGAAGGGTTAAAGGAAGCAGATAGACCAATGGCTTGCTAACACAGCGAAATCCCAAATTCATAGTGGCAAATGCTAATCCCATATTCCTCACTGCTAGAGCCTGAGTGTAAAGAGTTTGCCAAATATTGACTAAGAGCAAAATCTCTACAGACTTCCTCCTCCCCTCTGGCCCTGCTGCTAAGTCTCTGGCAGTCAGTATCATATGTACAGAACCTACCTCTAAATCTTTCAAATTAGATTAAAGGCTCAACAATATCATAACACAGTTTTAATTGCTGTACTACCTGCCATGAACCAAGACAGCAAGGTCAGATTTCCATGAACATCTGTCAGTAGAGCTCTTTCTTTATTAAAGACTGTACTAGTGCAAGATGGTTAGATTTTCGCTTGTTAAAGCTATCCTGAACACTTACATCCTTCTTGGATGGCCATACTCTGGCATCTTCCATGGCTTGCAGAGAATGGCAGGGCCAATCCCAATTGCAAGGGATCAGTGGTAAAACTTCTAACCTCACTGCAATGAATGAGTAACAGCACCTTAGTATGGTTTTCATGGGGGCTTTGAGCACAGTTGGACTCAATGATCTTAAAGGTCTTTCCAACCTAAATGATTCCATGATTGTAAAGCAGCTCTTCTAGAACACATACCTCCCATCACCTTGGAGTAGAGAACTGGCTGAAAATTTTGCTTTCCTTCCTGCTGGTGCCTTAGTCATGGAAGAAACAGGGGCTGCAGACCCATGGAGATGGCAAAAGGGCCTGCTGTGTCATCACTGCTGTGGGTCAGAGACCTTCAGGTCCCATTCCTCTTCTTAAAGGGCTAAATTCCAATACCACGGTATAGCTGAGACACCTGGAGAGGTCTCTGCTTCTGACTATATCCACTCCTCTCTTGTTAGCCTGCCAGCCTTCTGTATCTCAGAACTGCTGGTGCCCTGAGTGTGGGGGCATTCCCCTGCCTGCCTCAAGGAAGTGGCTCAGCTATTACCTGCTGCCAGGAGCCCATGATCAGGGCCAGCAGCCTGACAGATTGCTGATATTTTAGTTTTCTGGTAGCATCCTTTTTCAAGTAGTCCTCCTTTCCCTGAGGAGGCTCATCAAACAGTAAAGCAATACCCAAAATAAAACTGGGACAGTCTAAGTAGAGGGACAATGGGAACCAACCAGATTCAGAGGATGTTTGCTCTTTTCAGAGAGAAAATCTGAACTGTAATCCACCTTCTCAAGTTTTCAAATGAAGTGTGCTGGGAGGCCACATTTACACCAAGCTGGTCCCCAGTTGCTGGATGTGGACACCAGATCCAAATATGCTCTGCAGCTGGGTTGACACCTGGGGATTAAACATGTCATTACTGCCCAGAACATCCTGGACTGGGGCAGGGACAACCATCGTTTTTCCAGGTTGTTCCTACAACATCACCCGGATCCTTGAATTGTGCAAACAAAAATATTGGCCAACATGAAAAGGTTGAGGCTTTCCAGAGCTGTCCAAACATATGTCTTAACTACCACGTTTTTGCTGCTTCAACAGCTTTTCATAACTGTTTATTGTTCTGGGAAATGTGAAAGGGCTGTTTACATGGTAGCTAAAGGAACATGTGGCAAAAGGCCACTAGATCTAGGATGAACAATATTTTTCTGAGGAATCTGTGGGATATTTCTCTTATCTCCCTAACCAAAGTCTCTGGGCCATGCTCCTCATCCATGGTTCTTTGAAGCCAGGCATTTCTGCATGGACAAAAGGAGATGTGTGAAAGTCATTTGTTCCCAGAGGCTTGACTCAGGCTGTCAAACCATGCCGCTTGGCAGAGGCTGAGGACATGCTGTTATAGCCTTTTTAATGCTAGGATGAATGCTTCAGATACCAACTTCTCATTGGTTTGGCGCTATAACCATAAAACCTGACTGGGCTCCATGTCAAACCATAAATCAGTTTGTCATGTCAGAAAGCCTGGCACACAGTTTGTGTTAGTATCTGTGAAACTTGCACAGTATCCACTCTCTGCAGCTTGACTCGCACTTGCTGTCCAAATGAACTGCTCAGAGACAAGCTGGGAGGTCATGGTATCTCCTAAGGACTATGGCTTGACCAGAGCCCTGAAGAGAAGAGAGAGAAGAGGAAGAGAATGAGGAGTTCTTCAGGACCAAGGAAGTAATAAATAAATCCGGCAAAGAAATTGAATCCCTCAGCAAGTACTCCTGCTTCAGCCAGAAGGAGGAACAACCAGCAACCTCAATTCAACAGCACAGTACTTTTCCAGATAACTATGCTGCTGTGTAGAGACATTTATCTGCACGTAGAGGTTGCCTGATGCTATTTCTTCACCTCCCTGTCTTAAAGAAAGGTTTTAATTTTCCTCCTCTTAAAATAGTTTAACTTCACATCAAGGACTATGTCTCTGTTGCAACTTTCTCTGTAGAAGTACATTGCAATGTAGAGATGGACCCAATACTGGCAAGAAGACAGACAGGTTGCAACCCCACCTCTGCACTGAGCCTTGCTCAGACAAGTTTTTCTCCAAAGTCAGTAAGACACTGCCCATGGGAGTTGCTGGAAGACCTTTTTCTACATCAAACCTCTTGGTTTTTCTGTGTACAAGTGTCCCTTTCACCCAGCAACACACTTATATTGCAATGGGAAGGGAGCCCTGAGCAGAAAACTCACCCCTGAGCCACATTCCTGCTGCCAACATAGACTTCCTTCGTGATCTCAGGTTAATCTCTAAAGTCGCTGTCTTTTTTATAGTGAGATGATAGTACTGGCACTACAACTCCCTGCACGAGGAGGTGCAGGGCTAAAACATGGCAAGCCCTGAGGCACAAAGTACCTTGCAAAAGGCTGCACACCTGGGGTGGACAGACAGACAAAAAAAAGGGAGTTGGAGTTTGTTACATTCACAGAGCAGTCAAACTTTCTGAGGGCATTTCTGTCAATCCCAGAGCCTTGACAAATAATCTGATTGAGAAATTAGAGTTGCTCATATCTCAGCCAAAGTATTGAGCCCTGAAATATCGCCATCTCCTTAGAGGTCCCTCGCAGGGCCTTCTTATAGCAGGTGACTGTATTTTAAGGTCAGGCAGTCCCCAGTACAGCAAAGTGACGGGCTGGAACTGCTCAGGAGCACAACAGCCCTTTCCTTCGGGGGCCTCGTGCTGCTCTAGCTGTGATGCCTTAAAAGTCTGGCAACACAGAGATGCTACAGTCCTTATCTCCTGCCAATGGCTGGTATTTTGGAGATATTATATTTATAGCTCACCCGAAGCACGAATGCCCAACTGTCTCATTACGAAACGTAGTTTGGGCAATCCAATAAAGCGTCGAGTCTGTCCCCGTCCTCTCTTGTTTGCAGACTCATGAGCAGAGGCAGCACTGAGCTGCAGCAAGGTAAGACAGCGCCTTGTTTTTGTTTTCATTGTTCTTTGAGCCTTTTCTCCTTTTCACCTGCCATTTGCAATGACTTCTCAGAATTTATAGACATCTTGAGGGGAGTGCTGCTTTTTCAGGGGAAGAGTGGATTTTAAGATGTTTATTCCAGGGCACACACAGAGCATCCCTCTTTGTATTTCTAGTCAGCTTTTGGAAACCAGGTGCTAACTGCTCTTCAGTTTCTTCACTAATAATACACTGTCATGTTTTCACGCTCTCAAGGAACACAACCATGTCTACCTAGAGACACTTCCCTGGTTTGAATAGCAAACTGAATGACTTCAGGCAGAAAGCTTTTCATTAGATTTTTGGGGTTTTCCCCTCTATCAGCATTTTCTGGAAAATGAATAGATAATGGGGGAAAAAAAAGAGGAGAGAAGGAACATTTTACTTTTTTCACCTCTTTCACATGATTTCCTAATGGCCATAAAAGAAAGAAAGGAAAATTATAGGCGATGCTTGCTGATTTCATGTTTTAAACAAATAGTTGGTATTGATTACAGCAGCTGTGTGAAAAGCAAAAAGAAAGCAAAGCACTGAATCATAACTGGGTGTTACAATTCCTGCAAAGCAGGAATTCATCGAAACTAGACTGTAAAATAGCATTACTAATAACTGCCAAACGCCAATTATCAGGCTCTTGTTACCTTAAATTACTTTTAATCTCATGAGAGCATTAATTTTCAAATGAAGTCAATAAAAGAAGAGCTCTTAGGGAAAATAAGATTGTGTATGGGTGTACACTTGTTCAAATGCATTTACAGATATGTTTTTATTATAAACATTCTTATAACCAAAGGTTTTCAAATCCAAGGATCACTAAGTGTGACACAAAGGTAAGAAATATCAATTAACTTTTAGTCCCAAAGGTAAAGCTATCACACTTTACACCAGAGTTTGTTTACTATTCTATTATTTAGGAAATTAAATGAAAGACAGCTTTTTTCAAAATGCTGAGCCCTATACAGGCTTGGACAGGATCTTTTGTCCCTGGTACCCAAGTACCTGGGGAGCATGACTCCCTAGACCTGACACAAAGCCCAAAGGACAGCCCAATTCAGTTTGAGACTGAGCTCAGATCCTAAGTAAGGATTTCAAAGGCAGAAGGGTAGATCATTAGTTGGTCTAAAGCTGCTGGAGATCCACTGACTTTAGATGAGTGGTGTTTACATCAGGTGCTATTGGGCCAGTGGACGTGGAGAAGTTGGGTCTGGTCCCAGGGCTGCCTCCTGGGCTCTGCCATGGCAACACGTGCAATACACCTGACAGTGCTCCTGCAGGAGAGGCAGCCCTGACCTGTGCCCAGGCCATTACACACTCATAGCCTCTGAAATTTAATGGCCACATCCAAAACATATCCTAGGGACAGGATTTGCTCTTAAGCCGTACCCAGGTGGGAGAGCCCCATACAGTGTCTGGGCAACTGACCAGCATGGCTGACTGAGTCTCAGTGCCTGGCAGCATCCTGGTGTCCTATTTGATTTATGATTGCAGATATGCCTCTGGGGGTGCTCCCATGTATCCAACCTTACCTACGATGGGGACCCAATGCCATGGTGGATGTCCTCAATTAACATGTCTGTCTGAGCTCTCCACGCTTATGCTGGTGGGGGCTGTGACAGTCCGTGTAGATAAAGCTGAAGCAACATATTTAGGAACAAGTTTGTTCCACCTTTCATGTCAAGAACAGCATGTAAGTGGAAAAAAAAAAAAGGAATGTAAAATACCAAATTGTCTGCACATGTGCCTATCTTATGTTGAGGCTTATTGTCCCCACATCGATGCCTCGGCAGGCTTAATGTCTTCAGACACTGCAGCCAGCATCTCCACATGTCTCCCTGTTCTTCAGCAGTAACAGTCTTGCAGCTAGACCATGGTCTGCTCAGATGTGCACAGAGCTCCAACCTTCGGCTCCACAGCACTGGTGAGATGAGTTTTGTAAGTTATCCCAAAGGTAGTGTGTCCCACCAGAGAGTGCAGAGTTTTAGAGGGATCCCAGTGGGAGATGGCAGCTGCCTTCACTGGTCCTTTGCTCCACTTGGTCTGTTTATTCCAAGACCTTTCTGTTAAGCTAAGCTGATGTGCCTCCACAGTAAATTGTGCAATAAAGAAATTGTGTGCAAAACTAATATTTTTTATAGAGTAGTCTCACTTCTCCCATACTAGAAATTTTCTCATGTCCTCAAATTCTTTGTCTATCATCCAAGCCTCAGGCTAAAACAATGAAAATAAGAAAATCATTCTGCTTGGACACTTAGTGTAAAAGTAATGCCACTGGTGTATTGACAGTGTTTCCTTCTAAAAACAAGAAGCAGAAGCAGCATTCCAATCATGTACTGCAAAACATTAGGTTTTTTAAAAAAAACCTGTGTTGACCAAAGGTCTTTAACTCGAATAAAATGCAGGACTATAAACAATAATGAAGTGATTTTTCACTGGATTTGAATTTAAAAGTGAAATTAAAC
Organism: Lepidothrix coronata; assembly: GCF_001604755.1. Lineage (NCBI taxonomy): Eukaryota > Metazoa > Chordata > Aves > Passeriformes > Pipridae > Lepidothrix > Lepidothrix coronata. The sequence goes on along the minus strand of NW_016690240.1, from coordinate 1,018,232 downwards.
AAAAAGATCCAAAGGCTATTTACAAAGTGAACTCATTCTAAAGGCAGTCTTTCCAACAATAATACTTTGTTCTTACCTAGCATTTGAAAATATGATTAATGGATGAATAATTTTACTTTTTCCCTTCCAAACAGCAAGCCATCAGAACAAGGCAGACCTTTGACTGCAGCTGGCAAGAGGCTGGGAGGGGGCAGACTCATTCAAATGCTTCTGTAATACAGAAAATGTAAAAGGCTATTTTATAAGGAAGAAAACCAGAGAAGAAAGTGAACGTGAATACTAACTAGGGGGTGAAATCCTGGCCCCACAGATATCAATAGGAGTTTTCCCAGAAATATCCACTAATTTTAGCAAAACTCAGATCTATTTCCTTTCCTTCTAATCTACTTGTGTAGATTTGCACCACCAGTGTGTGTTTTAATATTTTTTCTTACCATTTTTCCTTTTTTTTGTAGCTGTGTACTGTCTAACCAAAGCACAGACAGTCTGACACAATTGTTTTTCAGTGAGATGAATTATTACTGACTGCAATATTTTATCTTCAGCATTATGTCACAGTGTGTACAGTTTCATGCTGATAAATCTCAGGCTGTTTCAACAATGTTCATCATCTAACACTGATTAGCTTTGAGAAGCATAGGTCATATTACACAAAATCCTAGTTTTTCTAAAAGCAGCTGGAGCAATTTTGCCTGATTTTGCTCAACTCCCTCTGACAAACATGGAAGGAAGACTACCACAAACATTTCAAAGGGATTCGACTTCATAAAACTCAAAATGTTTCTGCTGCAGGTTGATTTACTGGCTATTGTTAAGACATACCACCAAGAAGTAGCAAAACTGAAAGAGATGGAAGAAAAAACATTTTCCCTCAGTCTCACTTCATATTTTCAGTAATTTTTTTTTACAAAGCCAGTTTTACAGGTTCTCTTTTGTATTTTTTTTCTACTCTGTCTGTGGAACTTCCATACCACAACAAATTAGAGGAAAACTCTCCTTTAAAAAAGGAAAATAAGTATACTATGAAACCACTTTATCATGAGAATAGAATGGGCACTTATATGGGGACAGAAGTTGTTTCACACATTTCATAAACAAAGCTAGTGGGCTTCCAGATCACCATATTCCCTGTCAAGCTTAATAGATTTTCACCAAAGCCTCCCTAGAAATTTGCATGCTTTCTGTAGGAGGGAAATAGGCAGCACTGACTAGTGCTCCTTTCTAGTAGTCTGTGGCTAGGGAAGCAAAGCCCAGCACTCACAGAGATTACCATACGAAACCAGAAATACCTGCAATCCACAGATGCCACTACACAGAAACCCATTATTCAGTTACTTAGCCCATATTTTAAATGCTGGGTAACCTAATTTCCTATGCATGATTTCCATTGCAACACATTCCGCAGTCTCCAGTGTTGGGTGTAGAAGGCAGCAGGACACTCAAGGCTTAGAACACTAATTATAATATGAAGAGAGAGATACAACATGGCACTTTTGGTGCAGAACAACAGAAAAAAGAAAGATCTTAGAAAAAACTCTGCTGTACAACTGCACTGCGTAAGCCCCGACCCAGGAATTTGTGTGAGCACAGGTTAAACACATTGTGTTTTATGCACTTGTATGACCTGCATTTCTCATTAAGTATTTCTTCTCTCAACATCTTAACATCTTTTTAGGGCAGAAAAAATAGCACATTTTCCTAATTCAGAAAGGAGAAGTAAGGGCCAGATCTGAAGGCAGACTCAGGTGCTGAAGTGTGTTTTAGATTGGCAGACGGAGACCAAACTCAGGACTGCAGTGACCCGGGACTCCAAGGAATAAGTCTTGGAGAGAGACTCTCCCCTTTCTTCCTTTCATGTGCCTTGAAGACCCTCTAGCCAGCATAAGTGATGTTGTGTCCAGTTCTACTCAATTAAACATCAAGGACTATAGTGGCTGAATTCAGGTATGGAATTCTGCCTGGACATACGTGCCATGATTTAGCTGTCCAAAGTCAGGTATTCATCTGAATTAGACAGCTGGATTCCCTCTAAATTCAATGGGGAAAAGAAAAACACACTTATGGGGTAATTCATGTTATCTGCAACAGGCGTCTAACAAATCACTCTTCACAAACACCTCTCTTTCTCCATCCACTGTAGCAGGATCGTGGGTGGCTTGTTTGGGTCAGCTAATATTTGGTCAGTTAAAATAAGGTGAGATGGCTGCCAGGTTATTTGCTAAGGTTACACAAAGCATTTTATTGATCAAGGAACAGATTTGTTGACCAGCAAACTCTCCTTTCTACTTTTTTGAACCATGATGCTTAGCAATGTAGACTCTCTATAATTAAAGAACTGGGTCATGCTTACTTCTCATCTTTCTCCTTGGTAATTATTACTTCTTGTATTAATATTCCCATATATTGATGTGTTTTGGGGTATTGTCTGGAGATTCATGAGGCGAACCAAAGCTACCCTGGTGCTATAGGAATTCTTGAAGGTCTGCTTCCAGGTCCAACCTGGGACTCAGAACACAGACAAAGCAAATCAAATGAATGGAAAGTGTTTCTGGTGGAAACAACTACCCATATAGGAAGTGGAAATATTTTGTGAGGAATTTTTCCTCACTTGGTGGGGCTGTAACAGAGAGTGATAGTGTGCAGGAATGACTTTGCCATCTCAAAATGAAAGGGTGTGAAAGAGTTTGTTCACTTTGGACCACCTTCTGTAGTGTTTTGGCTAGCACAAACTGCAGGTATTAGATGCAATTGAGGAAGTTAAAGGGACCAGAGGAATGGGTGATGGGGTCACCCTGAGAAGATCACCCTGCCATTGGCACAAGGAGTTTGCAGTGTACAAGGGCAATTTGTTCATCCACCTTTTCTTCTCAGCAGCTCTCACTTTGTTTCCAGTGGCAAGACAAACACACAGGGGTGGTGTGTCTGGGCCACCCACTCCTACCGCTATGAGCAGGAGCACCCAGCTTGTATGTTGGGCATCACCTGTGGCCATGCATGGTCTTTGCTTTGTCCTAGTCTTTTCTCCCCTTGTTATCATTACTTCTTACTGGAGTCTGCCACTCCTCGTAGTTGACTGCTTTTGGCAATGGTTCCCTTATTTGTTGAATGAGAGAAGCTGAGTTGATGTAGACTTTGCACATGAAGGGCATGGGGACATCCAGCATATCGTGCCTGGAAGTTTGCAGGTGACACCAAGCTGAGTGGTGCGGTTGACGCACACCTGAAGGACAGGATGCCATCCATAGGGACCTGGGCAAATTCAAGAAGAGGGCCAATGGGAATTTCTGGAGATTTAACAAGACCAAGTACAAGGTACTGCACCTGGATGCATCCGCCAGTATCAATACAGGCTGGGGATGAGCAGATCAAGAGCAGCCCTGCTGAGAAGGACTTTGGGGTGCGGGTGGGTGAGAGGCTGGACATGACCTGGCAATGTGGGCTTGCAGCCCAGAAAGTTGACCATGTCCTGGGCTGCATCAAAAGCAGTGTAACCAGCAGGTCGAGGGAGATGATTCTGTCCCTCTTCTCTGCTCTGGGGAGACACCACCTGGAGCACTGCAGCCACCTCTGGGGGCCCCAGCACAGGAAATACATGGATCTGTTGGAGCGAGCCCAGTGCAGTGCCACCAAGATGATGAGAGGGCTGGAACACCTCTGCTATGGGGAAAGGCTGAGAGAATTGGAATTGTTAAGCCTGGAGAAAAGAAGGCTTTGGGGTGACTTAATTGTGGCCTTCCAGTACCTGAAGGGAGCCTACAAGAAATATGGAGAGGAACTTTTTGCAAGGGCATGTAGTTACAGGACAGGGCAGAGTTGCTTCAAACTGAGAGCGGGTTTAGATTAGATGTTAGGAAGAAATTCTTTACTATGAGGGGAATGAGATACAGGAACAGGTTGCCCAGAGAAGTTGTGGATAACCTCACTGAGAGTGTTCAAGGCCGAGTTGGATGGGGCTCTGAGCAACTTGGTCCAGTGGAAGGTGGCCCCGCCCATGGCTGAGGGCTTGGAACAGGATCTTTTAGGTCCTTTCCAACCCAAAACATTCTGTGATTCTATGTGCTATGATTTGTGACCAGAATCTTATCCTGGATGCCTGCTCAAGTACCTACAGCCATGCCTCCTTTCTGCCTTTTCCCCGTGTTTACTAATGAAAAGGTAGGGTGGATATGCAGCTTACTAAAGGAAATGGCTGACAGCTCTGGGTCCAAGGCATACTCACACAGAAAGCCATCAGGAGAAGCAGAGTGAGCATGCCTGTAGAAGTGCTGTAGGCAGCCAAGCAGATCAGTCTGCCTTCCTCATGTCTTCCTCTGCCCTCCCCTGCAAGTTAAGTTCCTGCTGCCAGCCAGTGCTGTGTCTGCTGCCAGACAAGCCAGCCCCTTCCGCACATTTTTTTCTGGACATCCAAGTCTTAGAAACCCCCTGTTGCAAATGAGGGGTCTGGATTCCTGGAAATCCTTCTGGATATAAGGAAGAGTCAGCATCACTGTGGGCAGGCCGTTCAGGGATCAGCCAGCCAAATGGGCACTGCTCAGCCATTTAAAGCATTTACATTATAGCAACCCAGCAAGGACTCACTAGACTTTATGGTTAAACATTAGGGATAAACAAAAGGACTAGCACTGCTTCATAATGTGGTTCTGACTCCTCTCTAACGATTCAGAAAAATTACTTATCTTCCAGCACGAGACACATTATATCCAAGACAAGCCATTGTTCCAAGTTTTTATTTCATTTTACTCAAAACATTTGAATTTCATTCACATTAAGACAGCAACTCCACTAGACAGCCATGTGAATATAAACTTGGCAGGGACAAACAAAATCCATAAGTCTATCAGACTGACAATGGATGGTATATTTTTTCAGCTCTATGGGAAGTGTTAGATATGAAATTCACATCAGCAACCAAATGATTACTTTAATCCTATTATTTAAAGGGCATGAGCAGTTATAGGGTTCAAAGTAAGCACAGGCCAAAGGGGATCAACAGCAAGGACTCTACTTCAGAGTGCACAATCTAAGCTCATATATTCAATCATAATATATGTCTGAGCCTATGTCTCAGACCCTCTCAGTTTATCTGTAGTATATACAAACAGTAGTTGAGAAGAAAAGTAATTGTTGCCATACAAAAGGATCTTTCTGCAAAATAGGATCTCCCCAGTCGTATTCAGATTGGAGAGGGGGACTGTGTCTACTTACATCAAAATATTATGAGTCTGAAGTGATCTGGGAAGTGATTTGCAACTAACTGTATGTTTTTGAATGCTAGGCAAGTTGAAGGGTTTGAGGAATGATAGGGCCAACAGATAACCAGTCCTTGGGGAAGAAATGGCTGTAACAGAAAAGGCTAAATGATCTTTTTTTTTTTTTTTTGTTCCTGTGTTCACTGTGAGGAACTTGGAAAGCTTCCTTCAGTGGAATGCTTCCTTATGGGGATCATCAGAGGATCTATTTCAAGCTGAAGCATCTGTAGAAGAGGTATGGAACAAATTAAAAAAATGAATAGGAAGAAAATGCTAGAACCAGATGGTGCTCACCCAAAAGGGACTGAAGGATGAATTAGCTGAAATAATAGCAGTGCATGGGCTTTTATTTAAAACAGACTTAAAACTGAGCACCTGAATGTATCCAATACAGTGTCAGCCTTTTTAAATGGTTCCAAGAGAAACCAAGAGAAATAGAGCCTGGTAAGACAGATAAATTTAGTAGAAATCACTATGCAGGATAGAGCAGATGTGTAAATATGATAAATTGGAGAAATTCAATATAGCTTGGTAAGGAGAAATCACGCTCTGCAGATCCATTGTGTTCCTGTAAGATAATAAGCAGCATGGAGATACAGGAGACCTTTGGTTGACAGCATCTGCTTATTTGTCCTTTTCAATGTACTCAATAAGGGCCCTCACCATACACCCTTAAAAACACTTACTCAGTAACATGGTAAGAGGGAAAATATTTGCATGTATTACATAAAATCAATTGAAAGATAAACAGGCAGGTTTTACAGTAAAAAGATTAATAGAAGATAATTAGTGGAAATTCTTCTAAGGCTGAGGAAAAAAAAGGATCTTAGGCGACAGGATGAGTGGGCACTGGAACAGCATCTTAAACTGAATGTAGATAACCATAAAGCAGTGAACGTAGGGGAAAATCTAACTTTAGCTATAAAGTAATGGTTTTGAGATGTCTACCTGGGTGTAAAATTTAGAGGTTATATAGGTTTACAAAAAAAACCCAAACAAACGCAAACTGGTCAAAAGCAGCCAAAAAGCAAACTGAATGTTAAAATTTAGGCCTTATAATCTAAAAAAGTAAATAGTCATACTGGAAAAAGTTTGAGGAGGAATGATGAAACACAGGGAGTAGCTTTCATACAGACTGAATAGGTAGACTGGTACTCCTCAGCCTAGGAGAGAGATGGCTGAGGGGAGTTATGATAAAAATAGACAAAGACATGAACCGCCTGTAGCACATGAATAAAGATCAGTTGCTCATTATCTCTCCAAAGGTAAGACCTAGGAGGCCTCAGACAAAACTAGTGGGTAATATGCTTGAAATTAACACAAAGAAGATGGTTTTTCAACAACACAGAATAGGGCTACCTGTAGCAGGAAACTGTGGATTTCCCTACAGGGAATCAGGAGGGAACTGTGCAAGTGATATCACTTCATGAAAGTGATATTCAGTATGATTACTGCCTCCAGGTTGAGAAATCCCCAACTCAAAAGTTCTTGTAGACTGGCATAATATTGTGAAGAAATATCATTACATTCTCTTCTCACATTCTTCCCAAGACATTTCTGAGTTCCCAAGAGCAGCATAACAAATTGGAGGAGCCCTTCTGTTCAATGATTCTCATATTGCTATGGTGTGATCTGAATAACTACAAATTACAGGTTGTGCCTGGCACTATTAATCCTTTACAGGCATGAAAACTTTACTCTGAACCAACCTCCCTCCCTCCCTCATCCCCTCCGTCTCTCCTTCATTTTACATCCCTGTTTGACCAAAAAAACTTATGCTCATTTGACTTTGAAGGTTGTGGAGCCCTAATGTTAATCCTTAAGGGCAAATCAGACAAAGATTTGCCAGGGATGAGTTAGACATTGTCACTTCTGTCTCGGAAGTTACTTAGGTAGGTTCTTGAGGTGTCTACCAACTGCTCACTTTCTCAAACCTATCTTTTCTCAGAAGCTCCCAAGGCCTCTGGCTGCCTCATAAAGTGGAATGGCAATTTCAAATGCTGCTGTTGGCTATTTCAAGAGGGTCATAATTGATATCAGAAACTGAGACAGAAAGAGTGCTAAGGTGAGCAGAAGGAAATTATTCACACAGAAGTAACATTTTGGAGAAGCCATGAGCAGTGGGGCAGTGGGAGAGGGAGGATTATGGAAAGGGGATTTCACCTAAAACACTGAAGGGTTCTGCTGGGAACACCACAGGGAATATGAGCTATTTTGTATAGAATAACAAGTCTCTCATCCTATCAGAAACACAGAGTGATTAGTTTTTTTGAACAATCACAGTGTGTTTGTTTCATGCGTCTGGAAGAGGGAATGATAAATCATGAGTTTACTGAAATTAATAAATCCGAAAGTAAGGGTTAATATTTGACAGATCAGAAGACCAGCAATTACTGCAGCCTCTGTAGCAATTTGACATTCCAGGTTCCATCTGGATGGGTAGGAAACCCAAAATACTCTGCTTATCTGTCATATTCAGGCCCCACATAACAGTCAAGTTGAATCCAGAGGAAGGGGAAGAAGCAACAGCTTCTCGGCATAGGTCTTCGCATTATCATCATTTAGAGTCATTATTCCTAAAGACTGCTTGCTCACCTCTTGTTGGAGGTTGTCTCTCTCTGTTCCAAAGTGCTTCCAAAGACATGCCACCAAAGTCGCTGTCCCTGGTTACAGATGAACATACTATGGAGCTGAGGGGTTTAAAGAACACTTATAATCCAAAGAATTGTGCAGATGGCAAAGATCCAAATGCTTCACTCTAGTTTCCTTAAAAGTAGAGGCACCATCTGTTCCTTAGAGAGGGGAAAGAAGGAGAAAGAATGGTAGAGAAAGTAGGGGGGGAAAATGTTGTTTTCCACTCTCTTTGTTACAGCTCTTCCTTATTTCTTCTTCGCTCAGTCAGCAGCCCGGTGAGGGCTATTCAGGGTGGCTGCCTTACATGGTACAGACAGCTACTGCTTGGAGAATTGTTTGATGGGCTGCCTTTATCCAGCAATGGATTTTATGACTTTTCTTTAATCCATGAGGACGTGGGATGGATCTTCTGATGGTGCTTCTTGTCCAGTGAAGGACCTGTCAGTCCTGTAACGAGTTGCCTCAGCTTTCCAAGCTGTTGAAAACATAACTATTACCAAGAAGGATTTTTCTTAGCAGATACCGGTTCCTTTAAACCCCATATTGCTCCTTGAGGCTTCCTTGGATGTGTTGTCTGCTCCTTTGAAGCACCACTACTCTTCATCTCTGTGATCAATCCATGTTCCTCTGCTCATCAGTGTCAACAGCTGTTTGTCTGCTCAGCTGGGAGAGGGGAAAGCAGCAGGGACACAGCTGCCTGGGTCATCCGTTGCAAACCCTCTCCACATCTCATTTGTCCACAACGGGGCATAGGAGCAATTACAATGATACTGCCAGACCACATATTGACCAGCGTCTCACTGCCACATTTACCTTGGGACACCTCTTTTGGGGGATAGATTTCTCTGAATGAAACTAGGGCTAGCTCCATAAAAGGTCCAGACTAAATTTAAAAACTGAATGAAATCTTTGTCCAAACTGACCATAATGGTCTAAAATGCTTTCAGCTCCATCCCATATCACTATATTACAGAAACACACTTGGGTTTGAGTCTGTATCATCTGTGTTATAACATAGCATTACATTATCCTTCTAAAGATAACTTTTCCCATACAAAATCAGAAGATATTCGAAGCTACTGAACCTTAGCATCTAAATTACTGAGGAAAATCTTTTAACACTGTATGTGAAAACCATTCAAACATATTAAGAAAGCAAACATGGAAACACCTTTTTTTCCAGATCAGATTGGAGTTTCTAAAACACTAATCTTTTCACATTGATTCAGGCTAAACATCCTCCCAAAAATCAAATAAGTCTTGCATCATCCCAAAGCAGACAGACTTTCATTATCTGCCATGACAGTGGTGATTTTAATGGATTGTCCAAGGATGTCCGTAATTCCTTCATCAGAATCTGTAAAACCCTGATATTTCTTGCTTGCTGAGTATTTCTACTTGAGGATCAAGTTATCTGGGGGAGAAAAGAAGATCAAAATATTGCAAAAAGCTTCGTGACCAGGAGACTGAACTGAGAAAGAAAAATGTTGAAAATACCTTTTTATCCATTGCATATTCCTCATATACTTGGGGAAAACTATGTATCTGTGAACATCTTATGAGAATGAAATTTCAGGAAGATTTAATATTGCCTGGGTGTTATTTTAGGTTTAATGAACTAAAATGCAACCTCTGCACAAGTCTATACTACTTCCTAAGTCATCATCATGGCTGGGCTTCGCGAACCAAGATTTGGGAAGGGCTCTACCCACGTTTGTTCCAAGTGTGCTGGTGGCTAAAAAGGCCAGTACAAGACAGACAAGTCTGGTTGCAAAAGGCACAGCAGAAAGACTCCTTAGGTGGTATATTCTGCAAGGCACGATTCTTTCTGCGTTGTCTTTTCTCCTAAGTAGTAGTGCCAAAAATAGCAGTTCTCCTAAATGCATACTCTCATAGTCAAACAAAGCTTGTGTTACACAGAAGAATCAGCCAGTAGCTTATAGCTTAGCCACTTTATAAGTGTAGATTTCCACCTCCCCTGCTCTCTCAGAGACATATTTCTCCGTGTCTCAAACTGGTGGAAATAGTGGAAAGGGACAGCTAGAAGTGGAATATTTCTATTTTCCTTTGTTCGCTCTTTTCAGCCAGAAAAGAAGATAAGTGCTGAAATGATAGTTATTCTGGCATCAACGCAGTTGCTGAAGTGAAACTTATGAATGGTTAGTAAAATCATTGAGAAGTCCTGCCATGAAAATGATACTTTTTCCATCTTTTTTTCCCATATGTGAGGTACAGCATCCTACATATAGAATTAAAGCTGCTAAACACACATACCACCGAAGAACAAGCAATATACGCTACATAAATGCTATATACATGAGGAAAATATGAACTATATAATGTGTTTCTAATTCACAGGATTGTACTGAATGGTACTTGCACTTCCACCCTTAAATTTAACCCACTATTGGAAACACTGCCCCTGTTTTTATTGAATTGTCTTCTCTGAAGCCTTGAAGATGCCTGATCTGTGCTGGGTTAATCAGAGAACCAATGAAGTAGAAAAAAAATTGTATATATATATATATATATAAAGAAGTGGGTGACATAATACATTTGCCAGTGAAAAAAGCCCCTGCCCTTTCCTTCCCATATCCTTGACAATTAAGAAAATTTGGGTTTGTCCCACCCACCCATCTCCATTGGATTTGATTCTTCTGGGAAATTGGTGGGGGGGTGGTATGCTGCCAATCACTGATGAATATTTACTTATGAGATAAAATGTGGAGTGAGCAACTTTGGAACTCCTGAAGAAGGATAAGAGGTCAGAGGTTCCCTGTACCTTCCCTAGTAGTATTTGATGGAGTCCATATATCTCATTATGGGATGAAGGAAGGTGCTGCCTGGTAACTCCCCCTCATTCCATTCACAGCTCCATGCAGTCTTGATGTGGCTGCTGAGAGTTAAGTTCCATAGTGAGCCCATAGATCATTGCGTTTTAAATTGGCAGAGACTCCTCTGCTTTCAAGGAGTCAGAGATATTAGATTAAAGCAGAAAAAAATTATTTTCCTGAAGTCAACCCATGACCTGCAACAGTTAAACTAAACTATTTCAGCTGAAGCCAGTATATATTTTAACTTGTAATTGTGGAATACTCATCTTCTATGTGTACAGGTCACATAAAAAAATTTCTGTCAGAGTTGCTGCAGTAGCTGTCAGTGGACAGACAGAGAAGTGAAAATATCATGGAAATTGAAAAAATAATTAACACATTCAGAATATTTAATTTATTTAGAAGCTTTGGAAATAAACTTATTCAAATAGCCCAAATCTAATTTTCATCTTCTTTATACACATTTTTAAACCAGAGCTGAGGTAAGAACCGCAACTAAGATGGAAATAAATTATTATTATTATTGTCACTGTGCAACAGTTGAATCTAAAAGAAAGAAAATTCATCATGATGATGATGATGATAATGATGCACTAACTAGTCCTTTGTAAATTTGTCAAAAACTCATACAGAATTTTGGCTGTCCTGAGCTCCATATTTAGAGACAGTGAAACTAAAGAACAGAAAGATGCACTGTCTTGTCCAAGGGCACCCAGCAAGTCAGCGATGGAGCTAGAAACCCAACCAGTAGCTCTCCCAAGATATAGGTGCAGCTCCAGTGGAGCTCGAGGGTTCACTGAAAATTTCTCTCTGTCTGGTTGAACTCATCTTCCACTGCCAGTGCAAATGCAAGGGACAAGTCAGGGACTCCCCATGTGGCTGGGTAGTGCAGCAGCTTTGATTAAAATGAGATTTAATTGCCATGGCATCCTTAATCCTATACGCCCATGGTCAGTCCTCCAGGGCATGATGCCTCCGTTTTGAAAATGCAACGGCAAAGGCTGAATCAACTGACAAACAGACCCATGGGCATTGGTGGTCATCAAAATTACTCACATCTATTAAGGAGATTTGGCTTCTGGTAGAAAAACTAGGAATTGCCCTTCTCCACCATTTTATTCTGTCTGTGCTTTTCTAGATTTGTAGTATTACTGAGACCAACCATATACATTTCATCCCCATTCCAACTCTGATTACCATTTGGGTGCACAAGAGAACAGCAAGTACAGGTCATAGTTCTGGCATACGTTTGTTTTGCAGGAAAAACCCTTAACTAATCCATGTATACATCTGTGCCACTGCCCAGACATGTGTCAGGACCTGGTGTCCAACACGAAAGGACACCAGACTACTTTGCATCTTCTGGATGCCAAATAACAGCAACACTGTCTCTGGCTAATGTCCTTTATACTTTTGTCCTTCTGGTTTCCTTTAAGGTTGAAAGCATTCAAATTAAAGCACCTCCCTTTGGCAAGCACCAGTCATTACTGAAGAATTACCCTGAAATGCCACTCCACCCTACCCCTCAATCTACAGAGTAGACACCTCCCATGTGCTTCTGATCCAAATTCTTCCCTCTGGGAGGTTTTCCAGGACCCTCACTGTTTTGATTAACAGAATGTGTTTCTGGTAGGACGGCTGATAGATGAAATTGGATTTTGTAGCAGAAAAATTAGTTCCTGGTTATGGGAGGATTAATAGTTCCCCCTCTCCTTAACATGTGCCCACTGGCAGGGCTCTCCGCTGGATACTGAGCATGTACTGAGACAATCTGTTCCTTTGGCTTTCTCTTACACAAAGAGGTTTTTTCATTTCGTTAATTTTCTTCTCTTTCCTTCTGATTACGGGGGAACTTGGAAAGAAAGAAGGGTGGAGAAAAAGTAGAATGGGCTCTGAATGCTCGTAAAGAAACACCTGCACACTTGCTCCTCGTAAAAACATGCACTGCTCCACGAAGGAGAAGAGACACAGCTTGCTTCGCTCTTCTTTAGACAAGACACTAAGTCACAGCAGGCAAAATGACCAAAGGAAATAAAGCCTGGTACCAATTTCAACCAAAGACTTTATTCTTTCAGCCAGGTGAAGAGCCTTAGAAATGTTTGGTCTTGAGTTGCTGTAAAACCTTTCCTTTAAAGTGTGAGCCCTTGGATTCAGCAAACCCATGTTATTAATAAGCATCAGGGGTTTAGAGAAACAAAGCCTAGAGGAGGGGAGGGGGAGCCTTATTTTAGGAAGGGGGCCAAGAAAGACAAGATGTTTAGGAGGGGGAAGTATTGACACCCTTGGAATAGAGAAAGTGTCGAATGCCAGCTGCAGAGCGTCTGAAAGAATGAGTGTCTCCAATGCTTTTGTCTCCTTATATGGTAAAATGATAGAGAGGGGTTTCACTAGGCTGGGGAAGGCAGCAGCCTCTTTCCACACACACTGACTGCAGAGCTGGAATCGGAAGAGCTGCTCTTCACAGGCAGTAGAAAGCCCCAGCTGGCTGTACAGCTCTCTGCTGCAAGCAGGCCAGTGTGCTCTCTGCACATTTGTTAGTGGATGTGACCCCCTGTCCCTGGTCCAGGAGGTGACATTAACTGCCCGCTACTGCTCTGTAAGTAAATATCCCTTTTTCCCCCTTCCCTCCCCACTATCCACAGAACATATATGTGAAGGTATCGCTTTAAACAAAGGGTGCAGAGAGGAGGAGAGGGTTGTTTAATGCCCCAGTGGGTTGTTGGGGAGGGATGCAAGAAGGGAGATTGCCGGTCTCCCTTTCTTCTGAGTGCACAGGAGGGGTGCAAAGAGCAGAAAAAGACAAATTTCTTATCACAGCAATTACTGCTGCATGTCCGTCAGTAAAGTGACACATCAGCGAGCTGATGAGGCGCTGTGTCTTTTCATGTGTAACTATTTTTAATGACTGTATTGTGCTGCGTGTGTAATCCACTGGAGAGGTGATAAAAAGTAGAAGCTGAGGTCTTAGATTCCTTACACCTCTGTGCACACTACTGCTGCTGAGCTCAACAAAGGAGCATTTTTGTAGCAAGAGCAGATGCACATGAAACAAAGGTAGCCTTTCCTCTTTGCAGGCGAACACTGTGGACAGATTGTGTGTGGGAAAAATGGGGAGCCATCAGCATCGTATTTCTCCTTTTTATGTGGAGAGAATAAATTAGAATACAGACCCTAATTAATAGCTCTGAATTCCTTCTTTTTGTCCTTCTCTTTGTGTGCATGTGTGTGCAGCCACAATAACCCAGGTCCTTACTGTATGCTAGTGTGGATTTCTCTGTGTGCATAATAAAGGAAATACTAACTTTCATTGTCTGCATTAATGGCTGTTCTAAACTTTCTCCTTCCCCAAAGGCATATGGCTTTTATTTAGTTGACCTGCATATTTCAGCTTTGGTGTGTACAGAGACACACATAGTCACAAGAAAGCAAATCTTTTAAAAAATATATACCAGCAAGTCAGTCAGTCTGTGATTGTTACTCCCCTGACTCCAATCTAGAGGTATATTAACTAAGATTGCTAATTGACACTGAGATTGCCAGGGTCAGTAGCTGTAACATTTTATTGATGGCTATGCATATTTATATGTTATCTTAAATGGGAATTGTGCTAAAAGAGACTAACATAAGGCTGTATGTTATTAGATATGCAAATGCATCCAAATGTGAAGGAGTGCTACAATTAAGGTTGTCATTAGGTTTCTGCTACAAACCCTATTTTCATAATTTCGTAAATTTATGGGACTCCCTGCTTTCTGAGCAAAATCTTTTGTGCCTTTTAGCAGCCAGAGGGTAAACTCTGAAAAATGATTGCTTTAGGCATTTGGATATTGCAGGCAAAAAAATAGTATATATTTTTTATTTTATAAAACTTTCTGGGTTTTGCGCCTGTACATATACCTGGGAAAGGATGCATTCTAATTGCTACTCCTTCAATAGAGCCTGTGTGTATTCTTGACCACATTTGGAAAAAATTTAAAAAAAAGGATATGAGTTGCTATATTGAAAGCTCAGTTCCTAACAGGCCATAGTTTCACTATCAAAACCAGAGCAGAGCACCAATAAAACTATCTTTTACCCTAGCCATAGCATAGATAATGATCTTTGGCTTGCAAGCCAACATGTGATTGAGATGAGCAGGGCAGCCAAAAAGACACTAAATACCATTGCTGAGAAGTCAAATTTTTAAAAGTTACCTGTAGTTCCCACCTGACATCTCCATCTGGCTAGCACACCTGAGGCTGGGGGATGAACCAGTTCTTGTAGTCTTTTGAGAAAGCTTAGAAGATCAAACTGGCTAAAGTGCAGGGGTAGAATATACCTATTTTTCGTTCTCACCACTCTGCCAAAGGTGCTTCCATGGGAATCACTAGTCCTACACATGCAAGCACCAAATAGTCACTTCCAGGTGGTTTGGATTTATAGGAAAATATCACTAGTTTTTGTGAGATCACCGTTATCTCATAGCAGTGTTTATACTGTGTCAGATATTGTTTGTCTATGTGAAGCTTACATGAAGAGCATGAATTGGTGATTCCCAGTTGAAGTACTCAGGTATAGATAATGATCTGTTTCCTACCAACAATTATACAGTTTCTTAACAAAGTCTAAAGATAGCACTTTCTCCGAAATCACATCTTTTCTGTCCATACAGACATCAGCTCTCCCAGGTGGCACACCTTGCATTAGAAGAAAGATCAGACAACTCCTTTGATCACACACAACACAGTCTGCCAGAATCCCATCATGCTCTGAATGTCAGGAGCCAAAAAAAACCCCAAAGATTGGTGACAAAGTACAGCTCCTACAACTATAAGGGTTAGTGACAGTTTTTGCTGCATTGCACTGCAAATTCAAGCTTTTATCCCCAAAGAAAGGGATGAGGAGGGCTGCAAAGACTTATAGTCATGTAAGTGACCCCCGGCTCAGTTCTCCAGGGGATTGAGCCAAGCAATGTCTTACCTGCTGATGTCCTCATCTCCTTGCCTTGCCTTTCCTTGCCTCACAGGAGTCAGGACATTCAGAGTTCAGGGAGCATTGGATAAATGTTAACACCATTAGCCACAAGCAATGCCTGTTGCTGCTGGCCAGCACACTCACATTGTTTCAAGGTCCCCGTGGACCAGTTACATTCAGGTCTAAGTCTCATTTATGTTTCTCTGATGGATAAATCTGTCCTGAGCATCTTCAGACAAACTCTGGATGGTGTAGTGTTGTAGGCAATCATCTTCCCTCACTTGAGTACTGCTTCAGAGATTAGGGGATCTCATAATTTGCATTTTTAGACTGATTAATTCTAATGGTGTAGTTTTAATGTTTCATTTACATATGCACAGTTATTTGTGATGCAGATTCACCCCAAGTGAGAGTGTGAAATGGCAGGGTGATGACAGGTTTCATGAAAATAAACCTTGGATACACTGACAGCCACTGAAGCATTAACATTTCAACAATATTAATTAGCTATTTATATAGACAGAATTTGATTAAAAACCACCAGAGTCTTCTTTTAAGGATGATCATCAAAATACTCGTGCCAGGTGAAAAAGTTACAGTCCTAATTTTGTTCCTTTTCACATACCCTTCTCTATTCTCTTGAATTATATTAATTAGGATGCTGAACGGCTACTACACATATAGTAATATACTGTAAGAGGAACGTAGGTGAGCATAACGCTGACATAAGCATATTTATCTCTCCCTTTCACAGCAAGTTTTCAACTTTAATGTTGCAAATATATGAACCACACCAGACAAGGTCTAAGATATCACTTTTGATGGTGTGAGGTAGTTCTAGATCCCTGATGAGCACAGATATAAGGGCTTAAAGCCTATCACTTTTTCTTTACTTCATCTGCATAATAAAAGTAGCGAGTTGCATTTCCCTAGATGTATTTTGCCATTGCTTTGAAGCACTCTAGAGATTTAGAGCAAAAGTGTCTTCAGAGACCAGGATCTTGGCTGTGATGAATTCCACCCCTCCATAGTATACCATGCATCTCTCTGTGGTTTCAATATCTTCCTTCTTCAGTTAGAAAGGATCTTGCATGCAAAAAGATCTCCTCTGTCCAAGCGCCCAGGCTCTCTGTCTCTTTCTTGCTTTCTTCTTTATCTCTCACACACCACAGGTACTTTGGCTCAACCTTAGAAGATAATTTCTTTGCTCTCTGTGTCCAGTCTCCAGCCTCAAACCCCAAACAAATTGGACCAAACTGGTTTCACCCAGGTGCAGTCGATCTGTTTTGCCAAGATGTGCCCAGACGAATGGGTAAACCTCTAAGGTTTACATAGCCTGTTTGTCATGATTGGAAGGCCAAGGGCATGGCAGCTGAGCAGAGAAATGTGGATACCTCACAGCTCTGAGGCATTCTCTGCTGCAGTAGTTTTATAGAGCAGCTGTAAGAAGTACATTAACTGATCCTCCAAACCACCACATCTGTCAATTATCTCAGGCAGGAGGGGGCTTTGTGGTCTTACCTCAGTAAACAGAACCAGAGCTGTTCTTCTAGAGGTCAGAACAAATAAAAAAGCATTCTTCTTCCACAGAGTCCTCTCAGATTTTCTTATATTCTTTCTATAAAGAAGGAAAACCAGAATATTTGGGACACTGTTCTGTTTTTTTGCCCTGGATAGTAGTGTGCAGGATTTCACAAATATAGGAGAATTTGTAAATGTCACTGCATGGTAGCACATGGCATTTCTGGATATTTTTATCTTATGGTCTAATTTCTCTGAGATTACTGATGTTCTTGTCAATAAGAGAAAGTAATCTTTTTCTGGAAAAATAAACCTCCACTGGAGTTTAATGTCTGCAGACACTTAGCTTATACATTACTTCTGCAGGGTAGGGCCAGAGATAATAATCAGGTTTGTTAATGTACTATTTTTCTCCTCTATCATTTTCTGTTATATGCTTAAATGCTCTTATTAGCAATATGAATTGTTATATTTACGTAACATCAAGTATTCTACTTTTCTCTTTGAGCAAGCTTTTGCTTATTCTGCAAGAGAAAGAAGGACAACGGCAGTTTAAAAAGGCTTTAAAATAGAAAATAAGAACAAGCCCTTCTGCTTGAACAGTGCTCTTCCTTGCTGTGGTAGATTTAAGAGTCATGCTCCATGTTATTTCAATAGACTCCTTTTCTAATTGAAATGTGTGCAGGAAGGTTGGTAAGACCACACATCCTCCAGTCATTTCAATGTCAGCCTGAGATAATCATAGTGTAAATTGTGTGGGGTAAACTTTCAAAGCATCAATGCTCAGTTCTTCTGTGGTATTTGTAGTTACTACCATTGGTGCTCATTCTACCACTGCTAGAATGACTAAATTGGAGCAGATCTTTATTAGCTGCCAAACACAATAAACTACACAGAAACCACAAGTAGAGTATTCCTTCTCCACTACTATAACAGGGATTACTTTAGCCAGACGCAGGAGGAACCTTAATACACAAGAAACCTTTTCTATTTGGGGGTGTTTATTATTTATGTTAAGGAAAACAGTCTTAAATAGCACACTATCCACTTTCCACATCATGATAGGCTGACTGTGCAATCCAGACAGGAGCCAGGTATGCTTTGGTTATCTGCACATGTTAATGCAGTCTGTCTGCTCGGAAAATTGCTCTAAAATACTTAAAAAGAGACATTGGAATGTTATACCATAGGCAAAATAAGTCAGCCATTTCCAAGGAAACTGAGTCCTTGGAAAAATCTGTGATTTTGAAGAAGAAGTTGACTTTAAAAAGTCTATTAGAGATTAAACTTTTTTTAAAATAGCTTTTAAGAGTTGGCATTTAAAGGCCTGATTGAGATATTTAGGAAGAGGTCTATTTACTTGTGGTCTATTTGTATTGGGTTTTTTTTTGTTGTTATTATTACGATTTTTTTCAAATATCAAACCTGGCTTTTGCTGGGGAACTTCTAAGAGATCTGTGAATATCTACTCTGAGCTCAAAACTTTCAGAAACAGCAAAGAACACCTCTGCAATTGGACTTCTACTATTCTAACCTTGATGTAGACACTGATAAAGCAGCATGGGCTCGTTAACAGAGCTGTTCTGGGAGACCAATGACATAACATAAGGGCCTTGATTTCTTGAAGAGAGGGCACCAAATTCTTTTGATGGGCTTACTTCAGGATTGCTCTTCCATAGCAGCAGCAAGAGAAAAACTCTTCTGCTTTCTTCTCACCTTAAAAATTTCAAAGAGAAGGAGTGCAAACACATGTGCCTAAGCATCCCTGTCTCATTTATGAGCTAAGCATAAACTCCAAATCATGGGGCACAGGGTTACCCAACAATTTGTCCCATATAGTAGTCTTGCCTCCTCTTTTTAACGACCCACAAAAAGATGTTGGTATGAACAACACAGTAATAAGCTTCAGTGTTTCAATAACTTTGCAAATGTATTGTCCTTTTTCTCTCTTCACTCAGAAAGGGTACCTTGACATAGCAGTGAAGCCACTGGCAGGGGCAGAGGGTCTATGGAAAGGAAGAGTGGCTGGCTGTGCTTCCTGCAGGATGAGTTGTGCATCGCTTGCCTCCCATCACCTCGTTAGCTTTTGCATTGGCCATCTTTAGCATAAGGGAGCAAATGTCCTTCTGTGGCCCATGGAGAGAGACTTGGCTTTTCTGGTTGACTCCCCATAGCCAGGAGCCTGGTGCTGGGGGATCAGGGATACAGGCAACTTAAAGCAGCAACACCTGTCCTATGGCCAGCAAGACCTCCAAGCACTCAGATTCCCTTTGCTCTCTCTCTGCTCCGTCATAAGTGTTCATTGGCACTCATTCCATGAAGAAGAAGATAAGCCAGACCTGGACAGATAAAGAAAGAGGGATAGCACCCCTTAATATGTTTTAGTAAATTTAAACACACAGGACTGCTTTGGGTGCCCATGATGTGCATCTACACCAGCTAACTTCCACACACTGAGGTTCAGATGGTTTATGACCATATGTAACTTTCCCACACACCTCTCACCAATACTGCAGGAAAATGGTAATTTCTTCTTTTCCTAAAGTCAGTCAAAAAGAAATAAAAATAGGTTTCCCCCTTCTCCCCTTGCATGGCCCTATGGACTGGTTTGGAAAAATGTGTAGGTTTTTGAAGAGTGGTTTGCTGTTGCTGCAATGAGATGATAGATAATGAGTGTGGCAAGAGCAGCTGAGTTACAGAAAAATAGTCAGCTCTTGCCAGAAAGACCAGCATAGTTTGAACTGCTAGTTCATAGTTGTAAATAAATCTTTGCAATTGAGCCTTTGGAATATCAACATAAATTGTTTCCAAATGCTCTAGAGCTGCATGGCTCATATCACTAAAGTTGCCAGACACAAATCTTCCTTTCTAAGGGGAAGGGAAATAAACAGATAGAAAGTTCTCCATGTGCACAATTCTTCTGGAAAAATAGTCAAGTGGGAGAAATGTGTGTACATCTTGGAGGACCTTTTATTTCCTGTACAGGTAGTAACAGACCATTCTGCTCCAGGAGCACATGTAGAGCCCTAGTACTATTGACCTAATTGAGGTCAACAGCAAGTCCCTCTTTGGCATCTACAGGGACTTAATTCTGAATTCTGTGTCTCCAGATACCTTTACAAAAAGAGATCAGAACTTCGCTGAATAAACTAAACAACTCCTACATGTTTTACAAAGTTTGCCTTGGCTTCTTTCTCTCTCTTGTGCGTGTGCATCTGCACTTTCCAGTATTCAATACCCCATAACGAGGGTTAAAATAAGAGATGCACAGAACATCACTTATTAGGCTTGCAGCCTCTATTTGAAAAAGCAGACAAGGTCTGCTTTTTCAGTAGTCAATAGTGTCATGGGATTGGGGAATGCTGGATGATTTCTTAATGACATGATGAGCCATAATTTTTATGAGGTAATATGATAACTTTAGCAATTACTGCTAGTAAAATGAGACTGAGCCAGCAGGGGAAGAAGAGGAAAGAAACATAGATTTTAAGTCAGTCTACTAATTTTTTCGTAATTTTCCTGCCAATTCTTACTCTTCCTGGAAGACACAGTGTGGGTAGTGCTAACATTTGGCATAAGCTGTAACTTTTCTTCTGGGCATGCAGCAGAAAGCTCTTTTACTTTTGAAGATGAATTTGTTATGTCTGACGCTGTATGAGGGAGACTGCATGGCAGAAAAAAATCAATTTCTCCTTCATGATACTGTTAAGAGCAATCTGAAAAAGCATAAGTATAGAATGATTACTGCAATAAAATCTAAAGACTTTGTTGTACTACAAAGCGGTGTAATAACAATGAGCCTCTGGCCCACAAAGCTTTACAGTCATTAAGTATGAAATACAAGAGGAAGAAACAGATCAATGGCAAGGAGATTGTATCGTGATTTGTGTCCATCCAGAACTATGCAAGTCATCTGGTTTGTTTTGTTTTGTTTTTTCATAAAGCCCAAAGCAGTGCATAAAGACTGCACTAAGCTAAGCAAGAGGGGGTTTTATATAACAGGAGTCAATGGACCGTCAATGCAAAGGACCATGTGTACAAAGTGACAGGTAAAACCATTGCTCAATATGACTTCATGTTTATTCACTGTAAGACAACAGTGAAATAATTTGTTTGAAATTATTGCTAATATTTAGTAAATAGGGCCCATGATTACTTTACATTTAATTCTCTCTGGCGCAGAAAAAAAACTTGCACAATATCCTCAAAATATCGCACAGTAGATCCTGAGATCCAATCCAAGGCCAGGACTTAAACAGCCTGGAATTTGGGATGCTTAATCCTGAATTCCAGCTTTCTGAATGAAACCACATGAACATGAATTCCTAACTTTAAGAGATATTGGATCCAAAATTGGTCCCGCATCAAATAAAGTTTCACATAACTAAAACCAACATGCAGATCTTGGAAACTTTCCTTTCTTGTCTTTTGATTTCCTAGATCTCTGGAGTTGTTCTTCATATCCCATCCAGAGCTGTCCCTGCAGTGTCTTCAAAGAGCATAGTTCATCCCTAAATCTGTTTGGGACATAGAAATGAGGACTGCCTCTCCCTGCTCAGGGTGAGGGGGACAATCTACTGTGACAATCTTAGAGCACATTTAACAAAACTAGATCCCTTCCAGGATAGTGAGACAAGTGCCCACTATAAGGCACTAAGGGTAGCGACTATTAAATAATTGTTAAATAAATTATTACACTATTACATAAATTATTAAATAAATATATTACATAATGCTTGCTTCTGCTCCCCTGAAAAGCACCTAGAAGACAATACGGCACTCAAGAAGGAACATCCTGTGACCAAGAGATAGGAACATCCACCTCTAAGGTAATAGTCCTTCTTCCAGTCACGATGCAGTTTGGCATCTTTGGATGAATACAGAAATGGTATAAACCTGTAAAGGAATCGCACTCTCTGGTTTTTGCTTTTCCACATCTTCACTGAAGAGAAATTTTTCACTCTTTGGTATCAGGGCTAGAAAGAACTAATTCTGCAGAAAAGTGACAAATGCCAGTTCATAAGCAGTTTCTGCTCACACTTTATCTTAGCAATAATGCATATTAAATATACAACCAAATCCTATCATTTTGAAAAAAAAATCTAATAAAATCTGATAAAAAGTACAGATTTCTGTCTTAAATACAAAATATTTGAAAAAAGCTGTCACTCCCCTCAGAATCTGTCATATATTTACATGTGCAACTGAGTGTACATTGGTCTGACTCCATTCATTTTGCTGAAATTACTCCATGAAGGAAATTAAGTCCTCTCTAGTTCTTTCATGGGCAAGTCCAAGCATGTTATATAGGTTAGGAGTGTAAACAGGCACAAAACAGAGAGCAAAATAAATCCACCATCATCTTTTAAATGTTGTGGTAATGACTGCAACTCTACTTCAAGAGGAGACTAACTTGCTGGAAGTAGTTGTTAAGGAAATGTCCTTCTCTACTGTCCCTGTTCTCGTATTTGACTTCCATTGCTAGCTACTGCTGTTGGAGATGGGCTAGATGGGAGCTTTGGGTAGTCACTGCACTCCTCTCTGCAGTATGTCTTCTTACCTTCTGTCTTTGCCTTATCAGTCCCTATGATCCTCTCAAGTCCTTAAGGACAAAGACTACCTAAGGTACTCCCAGCTCCCCTTTGGGATAAGAAAGTTAATCAGTTCCTAGAGCATCTTTAAGGTCAAAGCAGCTGGACTGCTACTCATTCTGGGTTGTCAGTAGCACAGATGACCAGTTGTCATGATTTTTCCTCCATGCATATTTTGGGGTTTGGTACTTTGTCTCTCCTTTTTGTTTAGTAGTTACTTGTAGTTCAAAAGACTTTCCAGCAGCTGGGCCATCAATTACCTACAGCACACACCCTTCACCCCTAAAAACCACTCACCCCTCAGTCTGGGCTGGTCAATTCAGCAGCTGATCAACCATTAGAAAAAAGCCAAACAAAAAAAAGCTTTCTACCCATCAAAACAATATAAACTTGCCCATTGAGTCTGCCCTAAAATCGTAATCACATTTCAGCTATAGTGAATGGAAGATAATAATAAAACCTGAAATTCTGGAGGAGAACTCAGGATTTCAGAATGCCCTGTGGGTGGTTCCCACTACCAGAAGGATAGGACAAACTCCAGAATCCAGCAACCTGTGCCAAGAACATAAAGCAAGTAACAACTTTTTGTTTGAGAGCTGATACTGGCAAAAGGACTGCAGCTGCTGTAAATGTCACTTGTGTGTGAAAGACAGAGGTACCCACTTAAGCCAGTAGTACTCAAAACATTTAAAGATTTATAGATCAGATGTGGCTTAAAGAGGAGATGAGGCCTGGCAGGCAGTGAAAATCATGCAGTCCACATGGCATTCACTTTCCATTTGTGAAATTTGCTTTCCTAAGCAGGCAGCTATGCCCTCTCCAGCTGTAACCTCCAAACAGATTTCAGGTGCAATCCTCAGGTTAAGAAAGAAGCTGATTACTCTAATGAAACCCAAAATAAATTGTGGTTAATCAAAAGCATTTGTGTCATTGTTGCTTGTATGTGCATCCAGAAAATGATAGAGACATAAGACCTGAGGAGCAAACAGCAGTTGTTCCTAATTCAGATAAGCTGAAACATCCCATGCAGTTTCTTCCACTTGCTTTTCCCCTTCCATAATCATTGTTTGACATTTGTCTGAGCCAGGGCATGTAGCTCCCACTTGTGTGCCAGTGCAGTTGGATAACTCATTCAGTTGCATCAGAGAAGAATGAGATACAATCACCAACCCTATACCTCCTGCTGTTAACAGTGCCTATAGTCTCATGCACGAGGAGAGATGGAGAGTTGGTATTTGCCTGCAGGGGAACAATTTCCAGACACTGGTTTACTGAGTACGCAGAGAAGGAAGGTGCAGAAGCACATAACAGTGGTACCTGAGAGTCTGTGCGTTACTAAAGTCTACTAGCAATGAGAACCTTTGTCTTGCCTTATGCAGGAGATGTTGTATCTGAAGATTAGCTGGCTCATCCTCCTAATGTACTTGGCTCCCTCTACCCCCTACAAAGACACCTTCTTGCTTTGGATCTATTGGTCAAATCCCCTTCACAAATCCCATGAGAATTCTTCAGACTCAAGGGTTACTCCTCCCTCTTGTCTCTAACACTAGTTCTGGTGAGAGACAGATCAGTGGATGGCTGAAGTAGATGGGCTATTGTCATTGCCCTGCACTGTAGAATTTATAGTCCAGTTTCTTCCTATTGTGTTCATTTATTTTGACTGAAAGTCAGATTAAAACTGAGGTACAATGTGGTAAACAAGAATTGATAAACCTTTCCTGGGGGATTGGGTCAAGTGTAGCTCAGCCTGACACATATGTGCCTGTTTCTGTCTTCGTGACAGGATAGCTGGACTCAAGATACCAACATGACTGAGCGCTTTGACTGCCACTACTGCAAAGAGTCCCTGTTTGGTAAGAAGTACATCCTGAAGGAGGACAGTCCCTATTGTGTGAAATGCTATGAAAGTCTTTATTCCAATACCTGTGAGGAATGTAAAAAACCTATCGGCGCTGACTGCAAGGTATGCCAGATTTGTGTCTTGTTACAGAAATCTTGGTAGAGCAGCCTGGATACAGAGCTGAGACCTGGAAGGATCCAGTTTAACAACTACATAGGGGTTCTTTTTGCTCGGAGAGCATAGTTTCTGGACCCCTGTATCTGCTTTTTAGCACTTCATTTGTCAAACCCTTCTTTAACAGGCATGGTAATAGACATGCCTTCCTGCAAGGTATAAAATGATCTGATGTAAGAAATTCTCTCTAAGTCATTAGGAGAGTCTGTCCTCAGGGCCAGCTGCGATCTGGAAGGGTGGCAGAGGCAGATTTTTCTTAACTTTGAGTCAGAGGGAGGGAAGCCACTGCTGGCTTTCCAGTGATCATAGTTCTATGGTCATCAAAGAGACAAGACACGCTCAAGAAAAAAGTGCCAACTTGGAGACCACAAAATCTAGCTAATGCTGACCCATGTAATAAATCAGACAGAGTTAGAAAAAATAGCCTTTTAAATGATGACAAAGGAGTCTAACTAAAGGTTGGAAAGGACAGAGAAGAGACTCTGCTTGAGCTGTGCACTCCTGTACCACATGGAAACACCTCCCTGGTACAATAAGGTGTAACCACCCGCATTTCTTTTAAGATAACCAAAACAACTGGAGTTCATGCCAGTTTCACCCTGACTGAATGAAGATAGATGAGTCATCCAGTGAAGTGTCTGTTGGACTGCTACAGACTGTAGCATCCAATAGCCGTCCTCCTTGCACAAAATTGACCTGTTCAGAGTTGGGGAAGAATTTCACTGACAGAGTGAGATTGCAGTAGATTTGCAATTTGCATTGCATGACCATAGGATTCTTGACCGATACAAGGAGATCTGATGTTTGATTTCCTCCACTGGTTATCTGTACCTCTAGAAGCACCAATTAATTCCTATTAGTGATACTACTACTCAATCACTAGTTCAGAGATACAAAAGTATATGCTTACTCAGATTGGAAAAAATAAATGTTGCATGTCTTCCAAATAGATCTACCCCACTCTATTGGCAAATCTGTGGGAAAGTCCCTTTCAGAAACTTTAGAAAGGTGAGAATGTTTCATCATCAAGACAGGGAACTGGCAATAGTCTGTAAGGGGGTATAAAATTGCCAGCTTTCCTACAGCTCATAAATATTCAGATTAGAGAAGAGATACAGCTGGCCTGTCCTGACCTGAAAAAGGAAAATATTTTTGTCCCATTCCAGAATGTGCTTTTGTTTTAAGGTCTCTTTCTAATCCCCTGAGAAGATATTTCCATGTGTTGATATTCGAGAATTTAAAAACTTGGATTGGCTTCAACAAATCTCGGTCAAAGTATTCAGGAATTAATCAGGCTGAACTTTTCAACCCAGATTTATGGATTTAGGGAGTGTGGGTGTTATCCAATATACTGCTTTTTTTTTAAGCAAGACGCACTCTAATAGCAGATAGGGAAAAAAAAGGGCCCCTTCGTCTACAATATAAGAATATTTTATATATGTAAAGAACCAGAACTATATGTGGAAAACACAAATAAGAGATAGTAAATAAATATTTCTTAAAAATCTATGAAGCATACCAGAAATGAACATGTCCTTTTTTGTTTCTGTGACCGCTGTTTGTGCCTGTCCATGCTTTATGTTGTAGCTTTTGAACGTGTTGACCAATTTTAACCAAATTCTGCCAGGCAGATAAAAGCTGAAACTTAAATTGCTACAAGATTTCTGAAAAAAAACCTCAACATGTGCTTGGGTAGAAAAAGACATGCTATGAATGTTCCCACTGAAAAGAAAACTAGAGTAGTTTTTCAATTGCAGTAACAGACACTACAGAACACATTTGAGAGAGCCCTTACAAATGTCTCAGCCCCAAGACAAGTTTCAGATCAAGTATGTCCACTATATGACTGAGCATAATTCAGGTGTGAAACACAGAGTCACAAAAAAATCAGACTTCTGCTTCTCATTAAACTGTATGTATACATAGGGATATAAATACATAAGAAATACACACACAGACATACACGTACGTATTTTTCTATATATCTTTTTAAACCTTGCATTTACTTTTTCACCTCAACAAAGAAGATAAATTGCACTGTGTTTGAGAATGAAACCAGTATGTTTACTTCATGTACAAAATGGACTCCACATTTGTTTATATGTTCTGACATAACCTACGACGGTTGTAAAATTTGGAACAAAAATCTAGTGGAGTGATAGTGTTATCAGAAAAGGTCACGTCTGGGCCTCTGCATCTAACAGGGGTGCCCATTCCTGCACCCACATTACAACCTGAAAGTCCCACGCAGCTCTCACCTCAGATCTTCTTTTGCAAGTCCCTTCTAGGCCACCATTGTTTTTCTACACTTAAAAAAGCTGCACTGAGAACCAGGTGCTCTTAATTTCCGTCTTTCCAGCCCTCCCAATTAAAAGCAGCCCTTCTTTAGATGACAGGGTTAAACCAAAGTAAAACAGGTGTTGACAAGAGGACAGCCAGCTCTCTGTCTCTGAACTCCTGTAGTGTACCAGCACTGATGCACAGAATCAATTCACCTGAGTTGAACTTAAGCCTGCTCAAACACTGGTAATACTCCAATTCTGACAGCACTGGGATCTGAGAGGATGAAACTGATGCCAGATTTTCCCATTGTGTTTAAGCTCTGGCACAGAGAGCCCACAAGATAACCATACTGAAGAAAGGCTTTCCTTGAATTCAAATCAGGGGAAAATTTGTTTCACTATCTTTCTAGTTTTTATAGTAATTTATGGGTAGCTGTGAAAGTAACTGAGTAATAACTGATTTGTTCTTTATTTTAAAAAATCAAATTTTTTCCATCAAAAAATCCCAGATCGACAACATGTGTCTGAATGACATCTTTGGATTTAGGCCATTTCATTAACTGTAAACAATTCTAGCTGATGTTTCACAGACAGATTAAAAGCTTCACATACTGCGTGGTAGAAGGCATTGGCAGGCAGTAGAAAAACACAATGCCATTTCTCTCACAGCTATTATACATTATTCATATGTTAACACATTTTAGTATAAATTTACCTTTTCTAAAAAAAAAAAAAAAAGGCATTTTGTTGCCTACATCCCTGGTGAACACTTATCACACCTACAGTTTCATGCTTCTTTCTGGAAATCCATCCATTATATTCCCATGTGCTTAACTGCTGAAGCATGACTTTTGGTTGACTTTGGCTTTTTTAATACTTTCCTTGCAGATCCTATGGTATAGAAATCATCGCAAAACCAGGAAATACCTACAGTAATCCAGTGTTTAATGCAGTCCACAAGTTGGCCTTGGCAGGCAGGAAGGGGCGAACACTCTCACTGCAACATGCGAGAATTAAATTATAAGTGGATTGTGAGATGAAGCTACTGTCTCAGCACGCAGGCCAAAAATGAGTCAGAAGGGTCAGTCTTAAATAAACTAAACAAAAAATTAAAACCTCTAGTAATGCAGATAAGGAAAGGGATAAAATAATTATTTTTCTCATTTTAAGTATTTAAACCTTGTCCTGACTTGCAGCACTTTTTCAGTGCATTACTGAATCTCAGACTAGTTGTAAAGTGGAATGGTAAAAGAGGTAGATACCCTAGTATCTTCTCATACCCCTAAGGCTCTGGGTCCAGCACAGTATCGCTTGGTTTTATCTTTTCTAAACATGCTTTTGACAGGTATGTGCCAGTCTAACACACTTAAGTGCTTTGCTACAGGGTGTGTGTAGTGTACAATCTGCACAGCATTTTGTTGGCGTACCCCGTTTCCTCTGCTCTTCTGAAAAGAGCACTGTGGCAGGCAAAAAAGCCTAATGTAGTCTTTGTTTGTGAACAACACATGCAGTTCCTCTTCTGGTAATAAGCTCTCTAATCTCCTTCTTCCTGTTGGGTCCCTGCTGAAAGCCAGTTCAGGAAAAATGCTAATGCATAATGGCTTCAGTTTACTTAGATTTAAAAAGCCAGAGTACAAGACAACATATGAGGAGTGTTAAGCATAACTCGGTGACCTGGTAACTCTAGTCTTGGGGTCTTCTAGGTTTTGGATTTTTTTAAAAACAATTTTCTAGTTTAAAATAAGTCACAGTCCCACCCTAGAGACTAAATAAACCACACTGGAGCAAAACTGTACAGAACTATGGAAAAGCTGTTAAAACATCATCTTGCCAATGTTAACAGTTATTTTGTCAAAGTTTTCTTTGTGAGTGACATAAGGAAAATAAGAGAAAATAAAATTACTTTAAAAGCACATAATGGCTTTTCAAAACCATGAGTTTCAAACCTGTTTTGCATGGCATGACTCTAAAAAGTCTCAGACACAAACAGGATCTTGCGACAAGTTTTGCTTACAGTCATCTGAGCACCTACAAAAGATCTCCACTTGGTCGACACTGATGTCTGTTTGAGAAACATTCATTGTTCATTTGGTTGTGTCAAGGAACTCTGAGCTGAAATTTTCAGCTGAGGTTGATACTGAGATCAGGCTGAGAAAAGAGCCCATTAAAATATGAGTAGTTTCAGGGATTGCTAATTTAGTTAATTTTTAATCTTCAAGTGAAACTATACGAGAGAAGGATTATTTTCTATATTCAGAAGACATGTCACTGAATGAAGTGTTAAAAATTCTCTCTCCAAATATTTCTACAGGATTTATCACAGCTCTGCAGAGATGGTACTGTCCTCCTCCCTTTCTCTTTGTTGTAGTAGCACATCTCAAACTGGTTTGGTGCTCTCTGCACTTCAGCTGCAAAATGCTTGTACAGGGCAGAGCATGTCCATGAGCACCTGTGTGCAAGCATCTCCCATTCCACTTCTCAAATGCCAGCCTATGGTAATTCTTCAGTCTCTTATCTGTGCTTTATCTAACAAGTCTCTTACATATGTTCATGGGTGCCTTCTCTAACAAGAGCACATGGCAGTCAGTTTTCATAGAGGCACAGATGATGGCAGAAAGAGTCATTCTCTATATGACTCTTTTAGGCAACATAGGAGGTTGCATTAAAATCTACGCTTAAAATATGTAGCACCAGGGACTCATTTCCCTTGAGCTGCATGAAACAGTTGACAAGTCATGCCTATCAATATTTTAAGGATATACTGCAGTTGAGTCCACAATAGTAATATTCTGTTTTGGTTCTTCCTGGAAATCCATGCAATAAACAGGAATTAGTTGTGTATCCCTTGTAACTTCTGCTGGAACAGATTTATTTGGGTTACAATCAGCTAGCATAAACTAGCATTCACATGCCTAGACTAAATCTGATGCTCTTTCAGTTTAGCAGAGGACCAGCCTGACCTTCAGATAAGTTTGAAGTCAGTTATGCACATGCAACTCCTCCAGTGTAGAATCTGCTCCAGATCAATACATCCACAGCTTACAAACAAGCCAAAGGTTTCAGCGATATAGACAACACACTGAAGTAGACCAAATCTCCTTTTCAGTTACTTTATTACACTGATTTAAGAAGAATCATGATGCATATATGGTTTCATTAGTACCTTGGACTTCCTTGCTTTCAGATGTGACAGATTCAGAGAGAGAAGGCGATATCCAATTCATCATTCTAATATTCTATTGTAGGCATCTCAAAGCCGGGCATCTTAGATTCTCTCTACATTCAATGACAATACCTGTTATAATAATCCAAAGTATCTGAAGATTATTCAATCCAGTCTTTATCTTGGGTACTTTGTGTTGTAGTTGTTCTTCATCACTTTGCCATGATGAAATATCTGCTACTTTCACCTGCCCAGCTACTACCTATACAATCTGCCATCATAACTGACTCAAGAATCAAATCTTTCATCATTCACACCTAATCTTTTTCTTTATTACTCCTCTTCTAAAAGGCGTGTACCTTCTCCAGGGTAAAATTTTATTGACAAAATAAGCAGGCATCAGCACGTGAACTGTGGAGATTAAAAAAAAGCTTGCAGAACATTGCAAAAAGAGGAAAAAGGTAGCAAGTGGGGAAAAAGAATGGAATACATCATGTTGCAAAAGAAAGAAAATCAGATCTGTTGTGATTCTACTTTCTACTAGGCAAATTTCACATTCTGGAAATCACTGTTGGCTGCATATTGTATTCTTTTCTGTTGAAAATATAATCTGAGATCAGATTTAGGTTATTCAACTTCATTTAAAGAGAAAAAATGTAAACAAGTTCTGAAAAAAATTGTTTTCAATTTACTATTAAAAAAGATTAAAATTTTAGGGTGAGAAATTTGTGCTGTTTCAAAAGGAGCTAGCCGAAAAGAATAGATGAGCTGAATAAACAAGTGCCCAGAAGCTGTTAAGTGGGAGTCTTACATATTCTGTCACAGAGTGCAATCTCAGAGATGCAAGATGCATTGGTACCAACTGTTATTCACAGTGATTTAGGAAATTTAGGTGAGTAGTGCAGATGTCCAAACAAAAATGCTTAATTGCATGGTCAATTTCTGACTGAAATCACTATCATTTAACGAGTTACTACATATCAGCTAAGCTAGATGAAACTATATCAGTGTTTCCTATTAGCTACTTATGAGAACAAGGCTCCTGAAAGCATAATGTGCTGTTATTTTAAGTTAACCCAGATCCACAGTATCTTTTGTTTGCTCTGGGCTAAGATTGCTCGTTTGGAGTTACCTGTGACTGTACTGACTGACATAGAGCAGCTTAGGCCAGATCAGGTACAAACACTTTGTGATGCTTTACACAACTAAAAAATCTGTTATTCTACAACTCATTCTTTTCCTTCAATTAACCAGATTAGCTCGGCGCCTGCAACAAATACATAGTAGATCTTGAGCTAGAAGTTATTTCTGCTCCATTCATGACAGTACTAACCACTAACACTCCCAACCCAAACTAAAGCCTATATATTTTGGGGTAGACACCTTTTCTTGTAATGATCCAAGCTCCATTTTGTGAGAAATCCAAAGTCACTTCAAGTGTTACACGATTAGGCCACCTTAATTCAAATTTTAAAAAGCCCAATTCATTGCTTTAGGTCACAATTTTTAGAAGGACTGGGTTTTTTTTTAAATAATAAGAGGACCACTGTGGAGAGTATCTTAAATACTTACACCCTCACATTAATCATTTGGCCAGTATTCTGGATCACTGGGTGCAGGTACAATGTGATCTCGCATCTTTCAGTCCAATATATAGTTATATTGAAATATATGTAAAACAAAACATAAGAGTCTGTAAAGATTTATTGCAGTGAAAAAAAACCCGAAGAGGTCAGATCTGTTTCACCCTTGGTGTAAGTCTGTTGAACTGAAAAAGTACCAGAAAGCAGTTGGGAAAAGGATTTCTGTTCAGGAGTGAATATGTATGAAATTACTTAGGAATCAGCAATAGAAAAGGCACACCTATGAGGTTAACAAGTTTTAATCTGCCTCAAAAGTGGAGCTTTATTCTCAAAGGAAATACCTAAATGAAATTAGTTGTTCCTCTGCTGCATACAAAAAAAGTTACCTTGAACTGAAAAAGGGTCAGTAGTTGTCATGAGCTGTTCTTAGTTATCACAGCAAAATAAGTTCACCTTCATCAGAACATTTTGTTTTCTTGAACCGTACAAATTAGTCCCAGCTCCTGGCTGCAGTTCAGATTTGGATATATTTGCATTATCTGAGCTTCTAGTTGTGCAAACTGTTCATTTCACTTGCTTTGTGGGTTTGGATTTCTACAGGATCTGTCTTACAAGGACCGCCACTGGCATGAAACCTGCTTCCACTGCTTCCAGTGCAAGAATTCATTGGTGGACAAACCTTTTGCTGCAAAAGAGGAACATCTACTTTGTACTGACTGCTACTCCAATGAATACTCTTCCAAATGTAATGAGTGCAAGAAGACTATTATGCCAGGTTAGGATGTTCACTTTTTGGACTAAGAAAAGATTAGGCTAAATATTAAGCCCAAACTCAGCAACATTTCTGACAGATCTTTTTCCTTGACTATTTCTGCTAAGTCATGGTGAACTATGTAAAATATAGTTGATTGTGCATTCTAAGCTATTTCCATGACCAGAATATGTAATGTTCGTAATGTTCATGATGTTCTGCTCATGGCAGAATTATTATTCACATAAAAGATATAACTCTTGAAAATTAGTATTTATTTTACTTAGCATTTTTATTAACAGGATTTATAATTTTTTTACAGCAGTATTCATTAAAAGGCTTTTGATGTCTGGAAAAATAATATTGATCTTTCTATCCAATCCCTACTTTGTACTCTGTCTTGATTGACTTCCACTTCTTGAAAACTGGAAACAGCTTGCAAATTTAACAGCTTACTTAATTTGAAATTTAGCTTTTTATGTGATTACTCTAAATTTAACTTCTCTCAGAAAAAAATGAAAAATTCATCAAAGTGACTCTGAGGTCCTTCTTGAGCACAAAGATATGAAGAAACAGGAAAGAGCTATTTTCTTTTTCAACATGAAACATGAGGTTATAGTAATATATTGTTAAAACCTCATCTGGTCACATCAACACTATAACATTCTGTAATAATCTGAGGGCTTTAAATTGAAAGGGCTATCAATGCAGAAATAAAATATTAAAAGGCAATTTGAAGAATCCTTGTACACACTTCATTATGATTACTAGTTACTTTGTCAGCTGGTTCTGACATTGGTCACCTTAGACAAAAGGAAAACCAAAACATTGTGCTCCTGAGGTGTAAAAATGAGGGCTTGATGATAAAGTAGGATTTATAACTAGAAATAACAACAATATTTAAAAGCAGCATTATCATGACATGCCTGTTAAATACTAAAGTAATTACAAGATTTATCTTTCAATCCTTCTGCAAATTAAACTCACATTGACTTCAGTCCAGGCTCCCCCTGCCTTGAGTTTCAGTGACAACACAATCCCTGAGAGAGAACAGCTGAAAATGTGAAAATAAAATTCTAGACTATAAAAAAAAAATATTCACATCTCCTTTTCCACAACATCATTCCTTCAAGGACTGATTTGTTTGCTCCTTGGAATGATATAGAAATTTAGCAGCACAGAGAGGGCATAATTTTTAGAAGATGTCCATTAATAAAATGGAACAGAAATATTCAAGCATATAAGCATCAGGCAGAAAGATAATTAACAGTTCACTTACTACTGCTGCAGGTAAATGCTTTAAAAAACCCCACCACCAAATAAATCTTGAAGTATGCCTCTGGGCAGAATTTAATGAGACCATAAAAAAAAAGAAGAAAAACATGCAACTAGTAAACAAAGATGAATTAATATTTGAGAAGGGGGAAAATGGCATAACTTCACTCTGCAAGTAATGGTGGGGCGGAGAGTTAGCATTAAGGGCATTAGTGTGGTTCTTCATCATTAGTCAATGTGCTTCGCTTGTCAGTCTTCCAAGCATTTGACATCATGTTTGTTGTTACAGGCTTCAAAAATGATGCAGAACTGTAGGAACAACATTTGTTTGTTTATCCTTCTGGCCAGTATCAAATATTCTGACTTTAAGTGGTAAATAGGAAATCATACAGTGTGCAAAGAAATTTGTCCATATAATAGGGCATCTCCAATTTCCTGGAAGGGCTCAGAGTCCACCTGTCATACAGTGGACTGAATCTGCAAAACAAAGTATCTGAACCCTAAACCTTGATTCTAGAGAATCATTAATTTCCTAAGTATTAAACCACTTTTCTATTTTTCATTTAAGGACTATTTAAAGATTTTTCTCCCTTTCACGTTGCAACTATGTTTTCAACTTAGAGAGAAAGGTTCTTTTCTGCTGAAAGTCTCAAGAGACAGAAAAGCATTCAGATTAGGTGTGTTGCTGAGCTGGAAATGATTACAAACTCATAGTAGACCTCAGTGAGGACAGGAAAAAGACCCCAGAGCAGATATGAATTAGTCCTTTGTCTCGGACAGTGACTATACTTCATTGAGAAAGGGAAGAAAGACAGTTGCCAGGAATTGGATGCCTCATCCCTGGCAGTGTTCAAGGCCAGGTTGGATGGGGCTTTAAACAGTGAGAGGTATCCCTGCCCATGGCAGGGGGTTTGGAACCAGATGATCTTTAAGGCCCCTTCCAACCCAAAAGATTCTATGATTCTATAATTAACCAGGTATCTTGCTGTTATCTTGAAAAGAAACAAAGTAGACTTGAAATGAATGAAGTCAACCTTTAACAAGGAATGGCCTTACCTTCACTCAGCACTAACAGCAGCTTTTATTGGCATCTCTCAAGTTCGCCAGAATTTTCCTTTGCATTAGAATTCATTATTAGCCTAATAATACCACAAAAAGGTGTTTTAAGCCATCATTATTATCAACAAACATTTCTCTTCTTCACAGGAGGAGAAGAACCTCTTGCTCCTCAAAAACTTTAAATGGCATTCAATACTACACAAAGCTGGTAGAAACACGAAATAGCCTATAGCTCAGAGCTGCACTGCTTATTGACTGACAGCCAGATGCCAGGCAAACAAGTACAAATGGCATCCATCTCATCCAGAAGAAGTTCAGTTGATGCTCTGGTCTCATTACAGGTACTCGGAAGATGGAATACAAAGGCAACAGCTGGCACGAGACCTGCTTTATCTGCTACCGCTGCCAACAGCCTATTGGGACAAAGAGTTTCATCCCTAAGGACCATCAAAACTTTTGTGTACCCTGCTATGAAAAGCAATTTGCCATGCAGTGTGTCCAGTGCAAGAAGGTAATGCTCTACTTTACTTACCTGAAACCTAAGGCATTGAAGTCCATGCCGTTCTATGTCCAAAGAGGTAGAATATCTCATTTTTGTATGTATTAAAAAGATCCAGAATCAACTACTTTTAAGAGATATTTTCAGTTCCCATCCTGCATCAGGCACAGCATTTGCTACAAAGAGACTTCTCTTAGGGTTAAAGATCCCTTTATATTGAAAGCATACAGAGAGCATACTAACAAAAAACAAAAACAAAACAAAAAAACAGCAACAAACAAAACAGTAAAAACAAAATAAAAACTAACCTCATTCCAATATAATCCATCATATATCACATACCTAAACATTTCAGCTGGAAGATAAAGATAAAGGTGGAAGGAAGATGAGATAACACAGATCATTATTTTTAATATTCTAATGACATTCAAGACAGAGAGATAAACTTTACACAGAGCAAGTGCTGCTCCTGAAATAAACACTAGTATGGCTTTCTAGGCTAAGGACCTTTCATTTGTGAATTTCCTAAATTTCATACACAGACACTGAAAATATTTTAGAATTCCTTCTTAAAGAGACTTGTCTCGTCATTTTGGAACTAATAAATCCCACTTTCCTATGGATATAGGCATAGGCAAAGACAATCAAAATTATGGCTATATCCACAATAAATTTCTTTTCCCAATGGCACTTCTTCCTCTCCCTTTACCCTCTACATGCCTTCAGTCACCACCTGTGCCCACACTACCCAGACTTTCTTCCAAATGTGCTACCTACTCATTCACCCTTCCAGTCAAGCAAAGCTGCAACTTGGCCAGACATACGAACTGGCCAGAAACAGCTGCTTCTTTGCTGCTGCACAGGCAGAACAAAATAGGTGAAAGCTAATTTTTTCTTTCAGCCTTTTACCAAAAATTTACCTAGTTACTCTTACTATCTCCTACCCATCCATCAATTTTCTGAAACTTCTAGGAGTTTCAGATCTTAAAAATTCTGCTTATTGTCCAATTTTAACCACATTTGAGAACAGACTCAGCTCAGGAAAGAGGTGAAGACAGACATAAATATATACATATACATACATACATGCATACATACATGCATACATACATATATATATATATCAGGCAGTATGATCACATACAGACTCGATTCCCAGAGAGTTTTACGTTAGTGAAGAAGGGAAGAAAAATCAAACTATCCAATTTTACAGCCTTCTTAGAAATTCTCAAAGGATCAAAAATTCAGTTTGTTTAAATCAGGGGAGCTGCTTTTGTAGGCAGAAAAGCCTGTTCTTTCTTTTTCTGTTCTTTCTTGGAACAGAAAAATCCCTGACAAAGTCTGAAGAAGAAGACCCATAAGCACCCAACCTTATCATCACTGACCTCAAGTTCTAGATAGTCAACGTACAGAGCCCACCCCTCCACCTCTCCTACCTTGTCTATCTCTTCTGAAGAGCATGTAGCCATCCATGGCGGCACTCCAATCGCATGAGTCATCCCACCATGTTTCCGTGATGGCAACTATGTCATAACTTTCCTACTGCACTATGGCTTCCAGCTCCTCTTGCTTGTTTCCCAAACTATGTGCGTTAGTGTACATGCACTTCAGCTGGGCTGCTGATATCACTCCTAATCCTGGCTTTCCATCCTTAGGCTCTTCTCTGGAGAGCCTGGTTTCAACCCCTTCCCCCTTCAAACCTAGTTTAAAGCCCTCTTGATCGGCCTTGCCAACTTATATGCTAGGGTTCTTTTGCCCTTGCTAGACAGATGAAGCCCATCTGATTCTAGAAGGTTTGGTACCATAAATTTTGCCCCGCAGTCAAGAAAAAACAAAATTCTGCTGGTGGCACTAATCCTTTTTGCCACTTATTGATAAAATGGGTTTTCCTACTCCTCATTCATCCCTGCTACTGCAGGAATCGAGACAAACATCACCTGTGCTCCTGTTCCATCAACTAATCGACCCAAAGCCTTAAAGTCCTTTTTAATTACCCTGGTACCTCTTTTATCCATCTCATCACTGCCAACCTGTATTACCAACAGTGGGTAATAATCAGTGGGCCAAATTAGCTAGGGGAGTCTCCTGCTAATATCCCTCACCCCAGCCCCAGGAAGGCACAAGACTTCTCTGTGGGATGGGTCCAGTCAACATGCAGGGCCCTCAGTTCCCCTCAGAAGGGAATCATCAACTACAACTACCCTTCTTTTTTTCTTAATAGCT
The DNA here is from genome assembly GCF_001604755.1 of Lepidothrix coronata. Taxonomy (NCBI): domain Eukaryota; kingdom Metazoa; phylum Chordata; class Aves; order Passeriformes; family Pipridae; genus Lepidothrix; species Lepidothrix coronata. The sequence goes on along the minus strand of NW_016690240.1, from coordinate 980,601 downwards.
GTGGTTGTGATAGTCTAATAGATGGATTGCAACCAAGAGACCCTCCAGACAGATCTTCTTCTTGAGTGTCTTCTGCCTGACTCTCTAGGTCCAGGGCCTCATACCCACTCTTTAAGGACACCTGGGGAGGTGATGGGGCTCAGTAGGGGATTCTTTTACATCTCGGACCAGGGACCTGTTTCCATTCCCTTCTGTCTAGTTGGTCTGTTCCATCTGCCTGATGGTAGGAGGGGTAGGGCTTCTCTGACTCCTGCTGAACTTTTGCGGTTGAAAGGGTGTGACTCCAGCAGTCTATTTCCCTTTCACTTTCCCTAATAGTCATTAGCCTCTCTACTTCTTCCTTAAGCTCTGCCACTAAACAGAGCTAATCATTCATCTGATTGCACCGCGTGCAGGTGTCTTTAGCACTGTCCTCCAGTACTCATGCCAGGCTCAGACACTCCCCACAGCCAGTGACCTGGACAGCTGCGTTCTTCTTGGGGGGTTCTGTCTGGGTTAGAACACTCCTGCTGGCAGCAGCAGCAGTGGCTTTTGATCATTTGGAAACCATTGCTGGATCTAGTTGAGTAGGAGACAAAACAAAAAAAAACAATCACCGAATAAAACCATGCACACCTAGCACACAACCCACGAGAAAGAGCCAGGGAGAGTGGCTGCACGCTTCCTGCTCACCCTGCCTTTGTGAACTGCCATGAAAACTGTCGTGCCACACCCTCACTGATGTGCCACGCCCCTGTTTGCCAGCTCCTGTCCACTTCGCTCCCTAGAGATTCTTTAAATCACCTGCAAATGGGCCTGGCAACACCCCCTGGTCATCTAGTTGGCTCCCAAGAGTAGCCAAGCCCGGGTCTTTGCCAAAGTAACAAGTTGAAATACATAGGGTAGTCATTTCACCATGAAGAAAGAGAAGGTAAAGGAACAGTGATGAGACAGATTCTAGCACATGCGTATGAAAAGCAACATAGAAAGAATAGCTTGAAAAACAAAGAGGACAACTCAGAGGCAGATTTCACAACATATGCAGAATAAAGTACTTTTACTATGGGTCTTGTTTGTATAAATTAGGAAATTATAATAAATGACTTGCATAATTTTCTCTAGATCAACTCCCACCCCATAAAAATCTCATCACCCTTCCTCTCTACTAAATCAAAACACAAACCTGCCACCCTTAATAAAACACTTTCTATCTTATTTTTCCTAAACCAGGCTATCACTACAGGAGGTGTTACTTACCGGGAGCAGCCATGGCATAAGGAGTGCTTCGTTTGTACTGGATGCAAGAAGCAGTTGTCCGGACAACGCTTTACCTCCAGGGATGAGTTTGCATACTGCTTGAGCTGCTTCTGCAACCTCTATGCCAAAAAGTGTGCTGGGTGCACAAACCCAATCAGTGGTAGGTCTCTCATAGCTTTTATATTTTGTGGGGGTTTTGTGTGTTAGGTTTTTTTTGTTTGGTTTGGGTTTTTTGGGGTTTTGTTTTGGTTTGCCTTTTTTTTTTCAGTGAACCACTTCTAATATTAAAAATGGTTCAATAATTTATTCTGAATAACTTGAAAGACTGAAGAGACTATGTAATTCAAGATCTATGATATTAAATACTTGAGATGCCTTTCCAGTGCCTAACAAAAAGAAATGGAAGAGGTCCTTAAATTGAAGTTTCCTCCTTTTCCCCTGATTTTCATGGAACACAGTGGACGTGCACTAAGAGACCTATGGGATATGCATGTTCTGTACATCGTCCAACTTGTGTTCATTAGAGGGATCACTGACCTCATCAACAACCGTCCCTTCACCAGCAGGAAGTGTCTAACTGGCTTATATCTCATGCCGTATCAGAGCACATTTCTTCCCTGCCTTCTCAGGACATCAACTGAGAAGTCACAAGGCTTTTAGATACTGCTTTCCAGTGCACAAGTATTTAGAGGAGCAACTGCTTAGAACTTTACTATTAAATAGCATAAAACTATAACCTCCTCTAGGAAGTAATTAGCCTTTAACAGTATGATCTATACAGTCCAAAACTGCAAATGTGAGTTACACCTGGAGCACTGATTACATAGGTCCTAGAAAAGCCAGTGTATAACCCCAAAGGTACTGTTTTATTTTCATGTGAAAGAGGCATTTCTCTCTTGAATATTGCAGTCCTTTCTATCATATAGATAGATATGGTTTGTTTCAACATGTTGTTACCAAAGGCAAAACTAAACAAAAAACTCTCTCACCAGGTAAGAGATATGCCAACTAAATCTTTTCACTGACTTCCAAAGCATCGTATTCATTCTAATGCATCATATTCAAATTTTTTGACATTTCTGAGGTTAAGCAAAAGACAATTACCACCAAGACATATTTGACTCTTTTTTTTCTTCTACAACTTCAATATCCCTTATGATAACCTCCATAGCCTCAAACTTTGGAATCCTCCCTGTTCTTTACTAATCTGCTTCTTTTCTTGAGGCACTCTTCCTTCGTAGCTATGAATCAAGTCATGACACAACCTGAAAGGCTTCTTTTTTAATGATCTAAATGCACTTTTACAAAACAAAAAAATAACTTACTAAGATGCCATAAAACATTCTGTAAAAAACTATGAGAATTCTGTTCAAGGGCAGGTGCTTTGCTTTTCTTCAGCTGTATGTTCCAGTGCCACCCCTCAAAAGTTCATTTCTACCATTATTACCAGTTATAACAGCTTCACTCACTAACTTAGCTGAAAGCAACAGAATTATTTGAGGATGAATATATTAGTCACTACAGAATAAGGATGACAAAACTAGCGTAGTAACAAACGGATTTGTCACAATGGCATTTTTTCACTACTCTGTGTTAAGATCTCCATGCCAATGAGGGGAATCTGCATCACTTGACGGCTGATGTGCTATTCTTTGCTTCTAACAGAAGGCTTTTGTTTTCAAACAGGACTCGGAGGAACCAAGTACATCTCCTTTGAAGAACGGCAGTGGCATAATGATTGCTTTAACTGTAAGAAGTGCTCTCTTTCATTGGTAGGTCGTGGCTTCCTCACAGAAAGGGATGACATCCTTTGCCCTGAATGTGGGAAGGATATCTAAAGCTCAAACTAAGAGGTGAGGAAGAAGAGAGAGGAAAGCCGTGCTTCCAATATATAGTCTGAAACACATGGATGTTCAGAACTAGCTTTGCCATTCTGTGTCTCGCTGTACTATTAACATTACTTAGCCTTTTTCATTATACTCTCCAAGTCTGGAGGGAAAACTCGAATATCTCCAGTAGCAGTGTTGGTGTTTAAGATTTCTGCCGCAAACAAAAACTGATTCAAAATACAAGATGTAAAACCATTTGGCTGTTTTTGACATACATACTATTTTTCATGTTAGTTTTTTTTCCTTCCAGTAAATATTCCAGTTACAGTCAAGCGATACAGTTCAAGGATTACAATGGCCACACACAATACATTCATAGGTGGGTATTTAGGGTGAAACCTTCAGCCCACTGAAATTAACAGCAAATGCCATTCAATTTTAGTAAAGTGATGGTCTTACCCCAGTGTTCTTGAGCTGTGTGACAAGTGTGTGCTGTCAAATCTGTATAAAGACTGCAAAGGTAGAGTGTGTTTCAATGTACAGGGATTTGTGCCATGCCATAAGGAGATAATGATAATCGGGAGTGCATCACAATAGGTACAGTTTATTGCATGACTAGCTGATCATTGTGTGAAGTACAAGTTCTGATTGACAGTGTCAGTATTCCAGTTGGTTGACATTACACTGCACAGTGTATTTTTCAAAATAAAATAATTTAAAACAAAACTGTGATTGTGGTTTAATTGTATTTACATGTTATTTACAAGTAAAATGTTCTCACAGTCTGAAAAAACACAACACATACAAATACTACCCTTTTTGCACCCAGTCATTGGGGGTGTGAAATTTAGACAATCCTCAGAAGGGTCCTGATGATACAATACAGTCCTCTACTAACTGAAGTCAGTGGGAAAATTATCAGCAAAACTGAGTGTGTGAAAATACTGAACTGAATGCAGCTGACAAAAATGTGTTCATAGGCTCTAAACGCCAAACCAAAGTACTTTTTTCTTCTCATCAAGCAAGGAGGTCAAGACAACTCAAAAGACATTTACCTTTGCAAAAGTCAGCAGTTTAACTTCTATACTAGGGCATGCTTTAATTGTGTTTTGTATTGGGATACATAACACCCTTCGTTGTAGCATAATTTCTGGTACATGTTTGCCACAGAGGCAACTGTCAGCAACAGGGTGCTGGCAGGACAATAAAATCAAAAGGAAACAATCCAAAGGAAGATAACTCTTGTCCCAAAGCAAACTGCAAGAAATATGGCCATGTTATGCAGTGTACGATCACAGTACACCTTCCAAATGGAATCCATTTGTGTCCAGCAAAAGGAGGAAAGAAATATGTCACACCTCCAACAGAGGTGTGGAAAGATGTGGAAAGATGTGGAAGGATTTAGGAATATACTTACTCTGTGTGTAACTGGGTAGGGAAAGTTTGCTCCTAGTTTCTGCCACCACTCTTGAATTTGTCTCTTTTTGTACCAAGTATGAAGTGCTCACAGGTCATTCCCCTCTCATTAATTCAACAAGCTGAATATATGCATCAGATCAGATTTAGAGTATTGCGCACCATTTGAAGAACTTCGCTGACTGACATTTTTGAAGTGCACACTGTGCTAACCAGAACTCATCATTTTATGATGAAAGCTGTAGTAAATAGCCACAAAACTCCTTTTATATCCACACCTCCCAAAGGAGGGCGAACACCTCACTTACTCTCCTTTGGGGTCCGGCAATCCCTCAGCACACTGCAGCTCTGCCCTAGTGCTTTACTGAGAGAAGGATTACTATTAGCTAAAGGGGTAATGCCCCTGTACTCAGTACTGGGGAGGCCAGACCTCGGCTACTGTGTTGTTTTGGGCCCTCACTACAAGAAGGACATTGAGGTGCTAGAGAGCATCCAGAGAGGGGCAACGGAGCTGGTGAAGGGGCTGGAGCTGGGGGTTGCTTAGCCTGAAGAAAGAAGAGTGAGGTGAGGTGTCATTGCTCTCTACAACTACCTGAAAGGAGACTGAATCAAGATGGGCATCAGCCTCTTCTCTCAGGCAGCTAGTGATAGGACAAGGGGAAATAGCCTCAGGTTGTGACAAGGGAGGTACAGGTCGGACATTAGGAAAATTTTCTTCAGTGGAAGTCGTCAAGCACTGGAACAGGTTTCCCAAGGAAGCGGTGGAATCACCCACTTCATGATAGTTTAGTGGGTGTGGTGGTATCCAGGGAAGGGTTGGACTCGATGATCTTGGAGGTCTTTTCTAACCTTAATGATTCTATGAAGACAGTAAGAGCAGCATGGCTTGCACCTTGCCTCCCAAGTACTACAACAGAGGGCAAAATGGTCCCAGCTTTGGGGAAAGGTAGGTGAAACATGACAAGGCTGGAAAGCATACTGGCTTAAAACCAAGACTGTTACCATGCAATAGCAGCATCATGCTATCATTCCAGTACAGCTCTGACTATCCCTCCTTAACACACACCAACACACACATGCTCCTAGAAACTGGAACTACACAAAATACATCCCACACTCTAGATCACTGACAATAAGCCAAGCACAAAACAGAATTCCTATCAGACTGTTACACTAGTGCAAGAACGAGCACTTCACATGATACTACTGCTGCTAAACCTGATCAAGTCCACTGAAATATAACTGTATAAAATCAACAAGCTTAATTACATCATAAAAACAAGTCAGCACTGCTTTGTCTGCTTTTAATTTAATTTATTTAAATAGGATAAGGCTACTTAAAAGACAAGTCTTTACATACAAAATGTACATTACATTAAAGTTTGCTGTACTCAAGTACAAAAACTGCACAAGTGTTTAGTAAAAGGGAAACAGCACACTATTTTAGAACACACATTCTTACCATTTTACAGCATTCGAGAAGTGCCTTTTATATTGTAACAGTGAATGGAGAACTTCTGTAAAGTAATGAACTAAACTACAGGGTTTGGTTTCAATATAAACCAGTGTTAAAAATGTAAACAAGCTTTCTGATCACTATTGACAGCTTCTTTTAGTGGGTTAACTAAGAGGATTCAGAAATTGATTTTTTTTGTTGTTTTACTAAGTTTGGGAGCATTGTTATTATTTACCATCCATATCTAAAACTGATCTAAACTGGCTTCACCCTGAGCCACTGAATTTTAATAAAAATGTTTCTATCAACTTAATTGGATTTCTGCCCTGTAAGGCACTATCAACAATTCAGATGAAACATCAAGTTTCACAGAAAACCAAAATCCATCTTAAATTATCAAAGCAAGGAAAACAGGTTTGTGTATTTTTTTCTAGAGTGCAATTACATGTGTTAATGCTCTCAAGGTACTTCTCTGACTTCCTCTCCATGTCCCTCTCCAACTTCATAAGCTGAAAAAGCACTGGTTTGCATTCCACTGTTTTTTCCCATATTTTATAAGCATGATTGTAACCAGGAAAGCAACCAAATTTGCTACATTGGCACAATTTTACACTTATGCCTGTATAAAATATGCCTATGTACTTAAGAGAACATGGCACTAATCCATTCACTACTTCCTCTCAAAGTTTCATATCAAACAGTCTAATAACATATTTCCATCAGTGCATTTCTTATTACACATATCAAGAGAAACTTCAATTTGAAGTAACGCTGTTAAAATAGTTCATCTCTCGTTACCAGCCTAACTTGCACTGCAAATTTTACACTCCTGTTCTGCGCAACAGAAACGAAAAAAATTTCTTGTAGACCATCTTATCAGCAGAATGGTCAGTGTTCTCAGCCAAATTAATTACCTTTTTAAAGCCAAGAAGGCTCTTGGGATCACTCTAAATCTCAACAGCTGTTTTAACTATTTAACCAGATGCGGAACAAAACTGAACCTTAGTGAAACAACGTGTGAATCATAGTGACATGGAGGAGATGAACTACAATAACCTTGAAAACTAAAAGTGAAGGGTTTAGTATACATCACCACCTGTTAAAGAAGTAATTAACTACTTGTTGTGCAAGAGTAGACACTCTTAAGGTTACTGGTGATAGTGACTCCAGATTTACGACAGGGAACTGTTAAACTTGTTAAAGCTTCACAGCAATCTGAATCTCTGTAAGGTTCAAAACCAATTTTATTTAAATTGTTTAAATATACCTATCTATTTTAAAATATGGAAGTAATATTTATGTTTCAAGCACCATTAGCTACTTCATGGCCATGTAACATGCTGGATTTTCTTCTTTGCTTCCGTAGGCTTTAGGTCATTCTGAAATACAAAGAAATATATAAGTATTCTTAGGCATACTGTGCAAACAGAAGTCAGTCATTAATCTGACATATTCAAATCTTCTACTACTGCTGTACTCAGCTATAGGTTACTACAATAGCTTTCTATTGCCATCTTGTGGAGAAAGTTAAATATCACAGAACTTCTCTACAGAAGATAAAAATAGAGCCAATGAATTTAACTACCTGCAAATCATACAAGTATTTGTTTTTTACTAATCTAAAATCGAATATGCAAAAATGTCTTTCAATTATGCAGGTTAGAAACAGGTACCTGTTGGAGTTTCAAAACACACTTCCAAAGTTATTTCAGATAGTGTTCTTAAAATACTTGTTGAAATGGGATTGCATAAGGAAAAAAATCCGAACGTACAATTAGGAAACAAATTTAGTTTTGTCAAATAGTAAAAGCATTAGAAAAAGAAAATTTGGTCTTCCCTTGTAATGATCTGGATAAAAAAATATAAATAACCGCCAAAGCCTCAGATGAACTCATCTTTCAAGCCCCCCACCCCAAGGAACTTGTAAAAATCAAGAAAATCTGAAGCAAAACAATGGGAGATGAAGTGGTGAAATAATTACCTTTCACCATCTAAAATAATAATAACAAAAGAAATCTGAAAAATGGAGCTTTAATAGATCATACAAGCAGAGTAAACACAGGTATATGAGTTTTCAAGAACATTCTGCAACTCATTGCAACTCTTGTCTTTAAGAGTTTCACTGTTATTTACAGCAATCCTGTGGACTGCAACCACCGAAAGGTTTAAGAGAATCAGACTCAAAGATAAGAGGGATAGTTCTGTGCTATTCAGCACGAGAACTTCAGTTTTTCTTGAAAGTCAAAGAACAGTAACTTGCTTGAAGAGAGAATTGTCACTACTGTCATTATACTAAAAATAGATCAGACTTTACACTCCACAGCCATCTACCAAATACATTGATACTTCCTTGATTCTTCCTGACTGCATCACTTACTATTCAACACCACATTCTTTAATTTCAGACAGTAAAGTACCATCCATAGAACACGCTTGCCTAACTTCAAACACGTCTGACCCACATTAACCAAGGCATGACTGAACTTGCAGGTATTAACTGGAACAACCTAACTGTGGCTAATGTAGAAGGTCAAATGCCAGAGGTCATAGCTTCTTAGTGTCAGTTATACAGTGGCACTTACAAGTGCCATCCTTGTGTCTACAAAACATTTAAATGAAATATAAAGAAGCTGTGAGGTGCATACTAAACAAGTTTCAAAAGCTCTGTAGGTTCAGATCTGACACACACTTGGAAGAGTTCTAAATACTAAAAGAAGTTAGTAATATGGGTAGTAGGAAACACACCTCTCCAGCATAAATTTCATTCAGAGCCTCAGCCATGGTTCTTGTAAAAGTTGCTAATGCTGTCTTTCAGACACATG
>NW_016690240.1:961137-971832 GCF_001604755.1 Lepidothrix coronata | reverse complement strand
GACACATGTTTAGGTGCTCATGTTTAACACGAGTCTGATGGAACCTACCAAACCATGCAGCAAGGATATTACCTGCATTCTTTCATTAAAGGATTTTTAAAGAAGATATTAACAGAAAGCATTTAACGAGGGAATATTGAGAAAACAGAAGTTCAGTCTTATGTCTTGGGAAAATTCTAATCAATGTAACTGCACACTGTATATCTAAAGTTCCCCCTGCAGTTCAACTAAGAGTTCATATTTCTCTTTCTTCCTTTGAAGCCAAGACTTATTTCAGATATTCCTGTACTCCAGTGGAAATGTGAAAACTCCCTCATTTGTATCATGAAGGAATACCACACAAATATAAGACTTATCCCTACCTCGTGGCATGTTTTGAAGAGATTACCCATTGCTCCTGCTCACTGACAAGCCCTTTAAGACTAACTACACAGTTGTCAAAATCAACCACTGCTCCATCTCCCCATCTGGGAGCTACATTCAGGACCATTACCTACATCTTATAAGATAACGCCCTGCTGAATTCATAGATCCTGCCTTAGCTCTTCACTCATCCCTTCAGCTCATCAGCTTTGTTCTGCCCCCATCTGTAGTGTAGTTCTCTTGTACACACAAAATTTGTTTACAGTCAAATCCAACTTGCAGAAAGAAGGTACTTTACCTTTATGGTTAACATCTCACTCATCAGACTTCTACATGAGAACAGCACCCTTCTGCTCAAGATCTCAGCATGTCTTCCTCATTTCCCAAGTATCCAATTAAAATCCCGCCTCAAAACGAGCCCTCGACCTTTGGTGTCTCACCTGGACTGATACAGTTTGTTGTTTTGGCTTCTCATTCAGACCCACAGTCTAAGCACTCTCCAGATTACCACATCCAGTTCCTTCCTCTACCTTGCTAATTCCTATGCAAGATTTTAAACAGATGGCATTCTTCCTCTAAGGATATATTCTGTGGCTCTCAGCATCTCACTTCCGCTCCTGTAATATCTCTTCCTTTACTGTGACAAGTGAAAGCTTGTCCTACTCAACCATTCAACTGTGATTGCTACAAATCATTTCATTTTTTCCTTCCCTACTACAGAAAACAGATCACTTGTCCTCCCTCCATGGCTGTTCATGTTGTTCTACAATATCTGTTCTTTCTCTCAGGCCTACCAGTAGAATTATCTAGTTGGTGTTTTATTTGACTGCTACCAGCACCACCTTAAGTTTTACCTACTTACTCGTTTTAAAATTATGGGCATGGTTTCTACAGAGTTGCATCTCTCACACAGAAGTTTCCCAAGGTCAAGTGCAAAGTACTTTATTTATTTCCTTCTAATCTTTCCCAACCAGCTACACCTTCATCTGTTTCTAAATACTCTACCATTACTCCAAAATAAAATAATCCTGAAAACTCTTACAAAGGTCTAACTTCGGCTCCTGTAAGTTTCAACTAAAAAAAGCTGGAAAACCAGATACTGCACAAACGTACCGGCAAACTGGATTCTTCTTTTGGAACAGACCTCTTTAACTTCACAACAGTAGTTCCTGCTATTGGAGACAAAGGGTAAACCTTCAGACCAGTCAACACACCACTGTTAGTCTTTGAAATATTGTTCTGCTGAGCCTCACTATTCCTCATTCCCAGCTTAGTGTCCTCTGACAAACTGGAGGTTGAAATGTATGTTGAGGCATTTGAAGAAACCGATAACCTTCGAACAGTGTTGGTGGGGCTTCCAGCTGGAGGAGGTTTCAGGCGATCAGCAGCTCCATTCTCTGTCTTCTTCACCTTTATGCTTGTACTTGTTGAATTACCATCAAATACAATCAATGGCCGTTTCCTTAATCCTTCCACTGTTGCAACACTGAAAATACAAATCATAAAATTCTCAGAAACACAAATTATATGATCAAAAAATAGCATAGTCAAGACACGAGTAGTGCAAATGCATTTAATCTTGTCTAAAGTAAATATATATTCCAAAACACTAACATTAAACTTTGATCTGCTCCAAACTTAAAATAAAAATACTTATATAAACTTACATATACTTAAATAAAAATAAAAAGCAACAGAAATTGCTTCCAAAATATAAAGGGGCAGGGGTTTGTGTGAGGAACAGTGTTCCTCAGCAAAGACAGTTGTGTGGGGAACTGTGAAGGCAAACAATCACAGTTGCACAAAGACTCTGTGCTTGTACCACTGCAGCTCTTCCAGAGTAACTAGAGATAAGTGTTAAGTATTTCAAAACATGTGCCGCCTTACCTACAAGAACAGCATCTAATATTCTGATAATTCTAAATTTCCCTGTTCCCACTCTTATTCAAAATCATAATGTTAAGATAGTCCAAAAGATTGTTACACAAGGAATAAAAACATTAAGCAAAAAAAGCACACCTGTTTTTAAAACAAGCTGTCTTTAAACAGGAACCCTAAGTGGATTTAATGACTTTTCTTTAATAGTTTGTGCCTTTAAGCCGATGTGTAGTCAGAGCTGGCCAATTCAGTGACTCAAGAAAAGGAATACTATCAAGCTGATATCAAAACAATATTATCAGAAAATATTTTGATTGTGAAAAAATAAAGTACAAAGTAAACATAACTCACTCTACATGAATTCAAAGATTTAAAAAAGCATTGCTCAAGAATGACAAAGAAAAAGTGTTTGGAAAGTGTGTATTTAACAAATAAAAAACCCAAACCACCACTAAGGTATATGATATTCCTGATCAGAAACTTCAGCTTTCAGTATACACTGACTGTTCAGTCATCTGATACTAAACAGATGAATAAAAGTTGAATTACAGTGTTTCAACAATTGAATATATATTTGCATTGATTTGCAACTATATGAATTTGACAATTTTGATGTTAGGTATCTCAACAGACTTCAAAATAAGCCACAAGCAGAGACTTAATCAGTTTGGACTTGGAACAACATTAGATTAGTAGCCACTGATAAACCTCACATATTAAGAAACTGCACATCACTTCCACAATTTCTGTCAAGAACAGGGGTTTCTTTAAAAAAAGGGAAGTGGTCACACTTTAGGAGTTCATAAAGCAAGACAACGTTCAGGTCTTAGATTTTTTTCCCCGTCACATTCCTTACCATAATAAGTCCGCTTTTCCTACGGAGTCAGGGTTTTTATATATTCAGATTGGTGAAAAGTGGCAAGTGAGGAACTAACTGCAATTCCTGGACTGTTATCTACTCTAAACCCAATTTTAGAATTTGTAGCACCTGTACAAATGACATAATACAGGTAACACTCCCAGAGAAAAACTCTGGGAACATTCCAAAAGAAATTTGGATGCTGTACTGTCAAGGACTGTCACATCCAATTTTTAGATACATCTCTCACAGAACAAAACAGAACCTTGGGAGTGACATTTGCTTCATTTATATAAAATACAGGCACTATAAAAGCTTCACAGTAGGACTCCTGTAGGCCAGCACTCTTCTGAGGGAGGACACTGATACTCACTAACTGCTGAAATCAGCCATTTTGGGATTGTGTCCCCTCCTGCAGATCACCTTCTGTGCAACCTAGATTTCAATGCACATCTACATCTAATCCTGCTGCTTATTTTGAAGTGCATGGTAAGACACAAGATTTACTAGAGAAAGCAAAAGCTTCACTACATGAGCAATCTGGGTTTCCACTCTCTCACATGATTACTCATGCAGTCAGGATGGCCTCCCAATTATGAGGACAATTTAATGAAAAATTGTTCCTATTTTTGTCTAGCTTAATCTGGTACTTAAGGTAATCATAGAGAAGTGTAGGTTTTAGCTCCCACACCCTGATTATCCTAAATATTTGCCTGTTACCAAAACAGGCACGTGATCACCTCTTCTGTGAAACTGGTCAGAAGTACCATGTTTTGCACTGAACTCAGTATTATCAGCACCTTAGCAGTTCTCAGGGCATACTGAAGTGACCTCTCAGAAGACTAAGCAGAAATGATGAGCCCTACCAAGACCACAGCTATGAGGACGAATAGCCACAGCACTCCCGGAGACTGAGCGTTTGCAGGTGAGAGTCTTTAGACTTGCTGGCATTTCAGAAACTACACTGTGAGATTCTTACCATCCTCTCTCTTTCAGTAGGCAAGATGATCTTACAGATCTACAAAATTAACTATCCCTGAACACAAATACTTTCTGAAATGTCTGAAATTGGAAAGACTGTGCTTGTTCTTATTTGCTATGATTGTCTGCAAACTCAGATATTCAGTAATAAGATATATAAACCATCATCTGTAACCTCAGATATTTGACTGCATTACTGAAGTATAACATCAAATCAGCTGACATACAGCAAGTCTTCTAGGACATGACATTAATCACCAGCAGTAAAACTAAACACAATATTCAATACTGATTTTTAAATTTCATTGTGTTTTTACCTCCAATCTGTAATTACCAGAGGCAAGCCAAAACTCACTGAACTGTGCTGATCAAGTCTTCAAGCCTCATACTAATTCCATGTGATTTCCACAGAGAACTCATCAGAGAGTTCTCTTATTCATACAATCAATCAGTTTATCTGATTTCTAAAGTGAACTAACAGCACACTTAGTTCCCAGCTCCAACTTGCATATAACCTACAGCTTCAAAATATCTAGGAATTTTGATTTTGTTTTAGAAACAAGAATGCCAAGTTCTACTTCCTCTTCTGCACAATGGCATCGTGTCGATTTTGTTTAAGTGGTGCACACAATTATGAGGAAAAGTGTAATATTCTAATATTCCAAAAAGACAATTGAACTTCCTTGATATAGTGTACTACAACTGAAGTTTTTTCTGTGCAACTTTTACTTGCTGAAAGTGATGATAATCTATTTCTCTCATTTCTCTAGGGTTAGTAATACTAGCAGGAAAAGGTTAACTTTTCTAAACAGTATTTTGTCAGCATATTTGTTAAGTATGAAAGAGGTAATAAAAGCAAAAACAGCAACTTCTGGAAAATCTTAAAACGGTCTAAAAACAGAGCAAAAGACTAAGTCTAGTGTGCTAGATGCTAAGTGCAAAGAACAACTGGTAAAGAAAGGCAGACTGGTAGATTAAAGTTATCTCCTTATACTTACTGTTTTCCCAGCAAATATAATGGTTTAACCATTACTGCATTTTATTGTACCAAAATAAGAGCCCCTAAAGTTATTGTACATATAAACTCTGGATGAAGTCATTCTCTCATCTAAAAAGTAACGTTGCCTCCTTCTCCCAAAAACATCTAGCCTTCTATCTTTATTTCTTTGGACTAGATGACCATCAAAGGTCCCTTCCAACCCAAACTATTCTATGGTTCTACATCAAGAAGCAATATAAGCTAAATACCATTAATAACACTTGGATGACAAAACAAAAACATTATCTTTCCCTTTTTCCCATTATTGCAGTAGGAGAATCTATCACTTCTGACACAGGAAACCTGACACAGCATTCTCTGTAACCTGTGACAATGTCCAAAAGCTGCACAAATTTCATTAATCAGGCAAACAAAGGTTGATCTAAATGCATTGTCCTAAATTCTCCAGGTCTAGCCCAATAAAAGCTAACTTACCTTTTATGCTCACTTTTCAGGTCATTTTGCTGTCTCTTCTTTTCCATCATTTTCCCCCATCTACTTTTTGGTAAGTCACGCTGAGGCAGGGGAATGGCATGTTGAATATAGAGATCAGTGAGACTGTCTTTGTCCATTTTCGCATCATTTTCAACTAATATATTTTTCTGCGGGGGACAGAAAAAAAGTTGTTATTATCATGACAAATTCAAAGCACAACCATCTAATAGCATCATTTATTTGTTCAAAATACACTTTAAGGTACTGCTTTGAGCATAAATGTCAGAGTTTCAAGAGTAAGCGGGTGGCTGGGATGATCACTTTGGAGAGGCCGTGAACTGCCCACTGCCAATGACAGCCTGGTTTCCTGCCTTCCTACTGTGAAATTCCCTTGTTTTCTGTAGAAAACTGTGGTAATCTGTGGATTAGACTCAGTTCCTCCCTTCAGTGAGGCGATGGAAAACACAGGATGTTTTGGTCAGTGCATAGTGGTTTCTTTTTCTACCACTTGCAATGGTGGCCCTCCCTATCCAAAATCCCACAGGTTTTGCCAATAAAAACAGCAGTAAAAAAAAAAGGGAAAAAAAATTTGATAGAGATACTGTTGATGGCTGATGTTTTCATGCACTCTTAAACACACCTCTCTGAATCCAACTACAGTACCAGAGCTCTTCTTCACTCTTCTAAAAACTAGGTAACTAGAACATAATGCAGGTCAGACTTGTGAATGTAGAACTGTGCTTCCTTCCCCAGTTCCCAAAGAATAAGGGAGATAAGTTTAAGCTCAACATGAGGAAGAACTTCTTTATGCTGAGGGTGGCAGACCACTGGAACAGGCTGTCCAGGGAGGTTGTGAAGTTTGCCTCTCTGGTGACGTTCAAAATGCACCTGGATGAGTTCCTGTGTCACCTGCTCTAGGTGACCCTTCCTTGGCATGAGGGTTGGACTGGATGACATCCAGAGGTTCCTTCCAACCCTAAATATTCTGTGATTTTGTGAGATTTCTAGGAACTGTCAGTTTTACCAGAACACCAGTTTTCTTTTCAATCATGTACGAGGTTGTGAACATTTCTTGGTACCTCCTGTCAGATTTATTAAAAGAGAAAAAAAACTCCACTAACATCCTCCAAATTAGCCGTCACCAAAAGCAGATGAAGCCTCTGTCACTAATGTTTTTGGCAACACTTCATGACTTCTGATGGTGGCCTGAAAGGTGTACATTTTTGTCCGCACAGACTACATGGACGAGAGCACATGAAAATTCTTTGAACTCATACAAAAACCTGAAACTTTGATTCCTGTTGTTTCATAAACCTAAAATTTTCAGGCAGAGCGGTAACAAGTATTTCAAATTACATCAACAAAAGCTTTGTATGGTCCTAAACTGCTTAGAATTCACTTTCAAACTGAATTTCTTTTTTCAACTATTAAGAATTAACAAGTACTTAAGTAATACTTCAGTATTTAAGCATTAGTTTGACTGATTACGTAGGCTGCACTTCCCTAACTCACAGAATCAACAGAATATTTAGGGAGCTCTGGAGATCACCTAGTCCAACACCCCTGCCAAGGCAGGGTCACCTGGAGCAGGTTACACTGGGTATGGACGTGGCAACTTCAACAGTGTAAATATCATCTTTCCACAGACACTTTTACTGTACGCAGACACTATGTCGATTTGGGCAAACTGCTCTTTAGCAGCCTCGGTGTTCAAACACAGCCCTTTGCAAACACGGAGACATCTCCCTCCTCTCAGCAACTCCGTGGCCTATGGAGCACCGACTCGGGGGCTGCTCTCCCCTGAACTCCCCCTCAGGGGCCGCCGGTCCGCCTCGGCCCGGCCCGGCCCGGCTTCCCGGACGCACCTGTTCCAGGGTGAGCCGCAGGAATTCCTCCGAGAGCAGCTCCGGGTGCAGCAGCAGCACCTCCGACTCCGAGCGTGCCGATCCAGGCTGCTCCTCCTCGCAGTCCCCGCCGCCCGCACGGGCCCTTCCCTTCGCCGCCATCTTCGACCCCCGGCAGCCCCTTCCAGCCTCCCACAATCCCGCGCGGGGCTGGAGACGCGTTTCCAGAGCAGCCGCGCGGGGCAGTGGCGTCACCTTCTGCAGGGGGGGGCGGGGACAGCGGGATCGGGTGTGCCCGGTCAGGGAGCTGCTCCGCGGGGCAGCCGGGACTGAGGGTGCACGGAAATACACAGAATCACACGGAACCACAGAGTATCCTGAGCTGGAAGGGACCCGCAAAGATCACCGAAGTCCAACTCCTGGCCCTGCACAGGGCAGCCCCGAGTCACACCATGTGAGAGTATTGTCCAAACGCTTCTTGAACTCTGGCAGCCTTGGTGCTGTGACCGCTTCCCTGGGGAGCCTGTTCCGGTGCCAAACCACCCTCTGGCTGAAAAATGTTTTCCTAATATCCAGCCTAAGCCTCCCCTGACACAACTTCAGGCCGTTCTCTTGGGTCCTGTCACTGGTCACCACAGAGAAGAGATCAGTGTCTGCGCCTCTTCTTCCTCTCTCAAGGAAGTTGTAGACTGCTAAGAGGTCTCTCCTCGGCCTCCTCTTCTGCAACAAGCCGAGTGACCTCAGCTGCTTCTCATAAAGCTTCCCTTCAAGGCCCCTCACCATCTTCATGTGCCTCCTTTGGATGCTCTCGAATAGCTTTATATCTTTCTTATATTGGGGTACCCAAACTGCACACAGTGCTTGAGGTGAAGCCAAACCAGAGTGGGACAATCCCCTCCCTCGGCCAGCTGGCAATGCTTTGCCTGATGACCCCCAGGACACGGTTGGTCCTCCTGGCTGCCAGGGCACTGCTGACTCATCTTCAACTTGCCGCTGACCAGGACCCCAAGGTCCCTTTTCACGGCACTGCTTTCCAGCATCTCATTCCCCAGCCTGTACGTGTATTCAGGGTTGCCCCATCCCAGAATCCTGCACTTGCCCTGTTAAAGTTCATACAGTTGGTGATTGCCCAGCCCTGTAATTTGTCTTGAGTCTCTCTGCAGGGCCTCCCTGCCTTCCATGGAGTTAGGTGTTGCTGATGAGGTGAGGTTATCCCCCAGCTGATAGCGTTGAGCAGGGAAAACACACTTTATTATAATTCTGTCAAGATACAAGACTACAAACCACTTTTGCTGCTACATGCCAGAGCTGTGCTACTGAAATGAAACGGGATCTCCATCCTGCCCATACCTGTGGCACCTGCTTGTTAATGCAGCTTGATCTGCAATAACAAAAGTTGTTTTGTAATTCCAAAGTAAAATAGTTGCCTGTCCACTGGAGTTAGTCATCTGCTTACATATTTAAAAGCAGAATAGGGAATTACAAATGATTATGAGTAAAAAACCATGTCATTGTTACAATACAAAATTGCAACGTAATTTGAAGTACTTGATTTTCATTTTACAGAATTATGAGGTACTGGCAACAATGTAACTCAAGTAACATAATGTCATGGTTTTAAGTGTACATCCACATGAACAAGCTGCAGATATATCACTAGGTATGCCACATTATTGCTACATATATGCAGTGTTTCTCTGCGTGAATTCAAATTTTGAATATTTAAAAATCATTTAAGTGTACAAGTAAGTACTAACATTATTTCATAATGGTGTCATCAAAACAGCAATCTGGCAGCATATGCAATTCAATTCCTTGTGCTTTCCCTCTGTCCCTCCTCCCAAACCAACCCCAGCTACTGTTACTGCTTGTTTTTTCTTGGAAGCACTGCTTTTTCTACCTATGTGCATGTTTGGTATGCCTGGGTTGGGCTTGGTCCGTTACTATGATCTGTAATGTGACTACAGTGTTTGGAAATAACAAATGGATTCTCCCAGAGCTGCCCAGACCATGAGTGGTGTCCAGTGTTTGTGCTGCTGGGATGGGGTCCTCCTCTGCATGGATGCATAATTCGGATGCTGGCCCTGACGCTCAGCGCAGGTTATTTCTGAGACCGCACTGGGCGGGCGGGGGTCCAGTGGGCCAAGGAAGGAGCTTCCCATCACTGGAGCAGCACAAGGGCACAGGTACTCTCCCTCTCCTCTCTCTCCAGGGAAGCTGCATCCGAGGGGAAACGCAGGCTGTGCGCCGGGACTGCCAACTGCCAAGAGCCCCAACTTTATAGCTGCGTGCCCAACACACAAACACACCTATAGACTAGTTCTATTTTCATTTTCTCACTCTTCTCTCACTTTAGCCAATTACATCACAAAATCACCTTAATTCAAGTAATCTTGTGTATGAATATACTTTCTAAGGCAAATGTTCAGCCTGTATTTTGGTGCTTATTTCAGCCAATGAAATTACTGTCTTGTAAATTACATGGATCATCTCTCTCTTCCTAAAGTATCTTGTAAGTTCTTTCCTCATGGAAAACATATCCTTGCTAACGAAATTAGTTTTGCTGATCATGACTTTCACTCTGTGAGTTTCTTATGTTAATATTTATTTTGTAGGGATTTGTACCCAAAATTACAGTTCCTCTTTGGTTAACCAGACCATGTCCTCTCATGGTGAAGTTCTGACAGGGATGAAATGTAAACAGTGTGATAAAAACTTAATGTTTCTTTTCAAATTGCTGTAAAAATGATAAAATTTTTATAACCTATATCGTTTTCATAGATCTGCTGAATGATCCTATTGCATTTTATAGTAGAGATATTTTTTTCTATTTTTTGGTTAATAATTTTAAAATTAATGATACCACATGTCATTTTCCATTATTTTTCTTTTTAAGATTTTCCAACTAGAAAAACAATGCTTTATATCAGTTCTGATACCTTCCTTTATACTTTGTTCATTAGCTGTATATGTTGCCCCAAAATAGGTTCTTTCACCTGGTGTGCAAGAGGCCAATCCACACACAGAGTCAAGGTATTTGATTTATTTACAGTTCTGCACAGAAAGGGATGGCAAATCCACAAAGCCAGTAACGACCACCAAAACTTTTCATTATTTATACATTTTAGCAAACAAAGGCATTAATGTTCATTGGCTACAAGTTGCCTAGTTCCCTTATAGTTAGTATTCTACCTCCTGTTGGTTAATGATTCCCTTGCTTCTCATGTTAATTAGGCCACATGCTCAGTCCTTCTTTTCTTTTCAGTCGGTGGGCTGTGAGTCAGTGGTCACCATCT
>NW_016690240.1:872544-960108 GCF_001604755.1 Lepidothrix coronata | reverse complement strand
ACACACACACACACACACACATACACAGCTGTATGTATACATATACATGTATAAATATACGTACATACACACAAGCACGTATATATAGATGTGTATGTCCCCTCTCTTGGCGCAAAGCCGGAGGTCCCCGAGCGCTGTTTCGGGCGCGGAGGGCGGCCTTTCCCGCACGTGACCGGACGCTCCCGTTCCCGGTGACGCGGCTCCGGGCGGGGCCGGCGCCGCAGCGGAAGCGGCGCGTCCTCCCCGCCCGCCCGCCGGCGGATCCGAGCGCGCCCCGAGGCGGCCCCGGCCGCCGGCACCGCACCGCGAGGCCCCGGAGCGGCGGGCCCGGCTCCCGCCGAGCGCCGGCAAGTGCGGGGCGGAGGGAGGGCGGGGGAGGATCCCTGGCCGCGGGGCGGAGGCGGCGCGCCGGGGCCGGTCGGTGCCGGGCCTGGCTGCGCGCCGTGTGTGTGTGTGTGAGGGGACGGGGGCGAAGGAACCGCGCCGGGCAGCGCATCCCTGCCCTCCCGGGGGCTGGGGTGGCCCAGCTCCTGGGCTCGGTGAGATCGTGTCCAGAGGTTAATTAGCGCTCGCTTAGGGTGTGGGTGAGGGAGCGGTGCGGAGGTGAGGCAGGCAGGGGGCCGGTCTGCAGAGCAGCAGCCGGGAACAGGCAATGCAAGGTTATTACTTAACAAGCGCGGTGGAGAGAGAGCTACTTCGCACTTCTCTACGGAAATGAGTGCGTGCGGGGTTACTGGTGTGCCTAAAAAATAGTGTCTACTAGACTGGTAATTTTCCTGACTATAGCGGTTTGGGTTTTGATAGCAAACATCCCCATTATCTTGTTTTCCGGAGTTCTGAACATCCAAGAAATACTACAAAAAATACTGACTGTAACTCTGGGGTGGCCTCTTGCACTTTAAAGGAACATCATGTTCTGTAGAACCTGTTCCTTTGCAGTGCACGTAGGCCCCTAAGGTTTTATAAATGAGGACAGAAATATTTAAAAAAAAAATACATCCACATCACATTTGTTGACATTGATTGTTCCTAAAAGCTTTTTCTCAGAGCTTTTTTTCCTAGAATGAATTTCTTTATTACCAGACTTAAGTAGTGGTATGGATTTGTTACTTTTGCTCGGGAACTGTATATTTGTTATGATTTCTTTTGTACTTTTCCTTTTCATCTACTTTCATTTAGGCAATTCTTTTGGAGCTTTTTAATACATCTTGATCAACAGTAAAATTCTCCCAGTGGCATACATTAACATTTGTAATTTGGGATACAGGAGCGTTAAGTTGTTGGCGACTTCAAGTATGAAAGGTGCCTGACCTCTCCAATTGATAGTTTATCAGTTCAGGCTGTACACAGACTCTTAAAAACTGTTGGTTTTGGGTTTTTTTGTCAGTCAACCTTTGGACAGCCCTCTCTAACTTAGCATGCCGTGTTTCTTTTGATCACGTTGAGGGATAACATGGCTGTGTTGCCAGAAACTTGCATTATCACTTTACCTTAGGCTATTTCTCCAGCACTTCCTGGGTTTGTTTGGATTTTTTTTTTGACTGAAGGACAGAACACTAATTTACACTCCAGGTGAGGATGGAATTTGAAAATTTGGAAGCCCAAACTAAAATCTTTTTAACTTCTGAAAAAACAAACCCTGAAGTTTTTAGCATTAAAGATAACTCCTTTCTCTTGGTAACATGGTTTGCTTCTCGCTGTATTCTTAGTTTGATCTAATTTTATGTAGTGGTTACTTGCACGTTGTGTACCTTACCTTTTCTCACTCGGTTTTGGATTTTTTTTTTGCCATGGTTTTCAATATTCTCTCACAGAAGCAAAGGATTTTGTTATATGTAATAATTATAAACTAAATTCATTTTGACTGTGCTTAGTTTGAAGTTTGTTCAAAAGAGCGTTTTGTTGATGTTGGTCTCTCTGTTGGTCCACAGAGATTTCATTTGATGTTTTGTATCTCCATTGTATCTGTGCACTAGAAGCAATTGTATATGTTACCTGTTAAATCCACTCAAGATATTTAGTGTTGTGTCTTCCCTTGTGTTGACCAAGTGGCCATTACAGAGCAGTCATGACAAATTAAAAGATGATTAAACAAGGTTAGCAATTTCTCATCTGCTTTTCTTTGGAGTGTTGAGCACAGCTGTCTGCTGGTTTCTTATAAAAAAATAACACAAATCTGGGGTACAGTAAAGTTGCAACTGTTTTTAAAACACAATTAATTGCTTCATAAATTGCATCTGTCCCTTGACAATGTTTGATTGCAAAAGGGTAGGTATATTTTGTAGAATAGATATTAGAAGTGCTGCTTAGCACTTAAAGACAGACTTTTGGGATGATTGTGATAGTAGAGAACAGGAAGTCTTAATTTCTGCAATATTGCAGCTTGAGTTTAATTAATGCTTTATGGGCTATTCTTCCAAATTTTCTGGGTGCATGTGCTTTATAATTGCTGGTGCATATAGTCTGATGCAGAGAATGTGTAAGTAGCACTGAATACAATGGGCATTCTGCAGATATTAAAAAACAAATTACAAATCAACAACTTTTATTATGAATTGGATGATATTTTTCATAAGTTTTTATTTAACTGGCTTGGAAGTTACGTATTTGTGATTGCTGGAGAGTAAGGAATGTAAAGTATGTGTTAAAATGCAATAAGCCTGTGATATTTTATGAACTAATAGACCTACAATTGAGTGTAAAGCAACATGAGATGTTAACTAATAGCACTGAATGCCTTGTGGCTTCTCAAGAAATCTAAGACCTGAAGCTTGTCTCTTTTCATGTACAGGTGATGGAAACACGTGCATGACAGGTTTATAAATCACTAAGTACTGGCAATAACCACTTGTAGTGCCAAAGTGTCTGAAAGAGCCAATAACATGCTGGTTACATGTGGAGAAAGCATCACTTCAAAATAACTGGGTGCTCTTGTGAATCTATTTCAGAATAGGTTTGGAGTGGAAGCATAAAATTTGATTAATTTCTGTGGTTATTAGTGTGCTTGCTCTGGCTTGTGTAATTGGGTTGGAAATAGAGTACAGGCTATTAAAAAATGCAGCAGTTAAGTTTTTGTGTTGGTGAATATTAAATTGCTACCTCTGATATTTGATTATGTGTGTGGAGGTAAATAGTGTTTTTTTCTCTTTAATCAGATCACCCAGAAGACACAATGAGCGTTAAAGCTTTCAAGCTCGTTTCTGCTGTTGAATGGGAGACAAAAATTACATCAACATCGAGTGCATTGAGTGCTGTGGGAAGAACCTCTACATTGGAACCAATGACTGCTTTATCTATCACTTCATGTTGGATGAAAAGGTATCAGCAGCTGGAAAAATAACTTTTGCTGCTACCAAACAACTGCATAAATACCTGGGCTTGAAGAAGCCTGTGAGCGAGTTGAAAGCGGCCTCTGCCCTCACCAGACTTCTCGTGCTTTGTGACAACACGATAACACTAGTTAACATGATAAACTTGGAACCCGTCCCCACCGGTGCTAGGATCAAAGGAGCTGTGACATTCACGCTGAATGAAAACCCTGTGAGCGGGGATCCGTTCTGCGTGGAAGTCTGCATCATCTCGGTCAAGCGTCGCACCATTCAGATGTTCATGGTGTTTGAAGACAGAGTCCAGATAGTGAAGGAAGTGTTTACTCCAGAGCAACCCTGTGCTGTGGCTGTAGATGGATACTACTTATGCCTTGCACTTACTACACAGTATATAATTTTGAATTATAATACTGGCGTCTCCCAGGATCTATTTCCTTATTGCAGTGATGAGAAACGGCCAATTGTGAAAAGGATAGGAAGACAAGAGTTTCTCTTGGCTGGCCCTGGAGGCCTAGGTGAGACTAAGGATGTTAATTTTTTCCATTTTTTTTTTTTCCACTTCTTCTGATTTCTTTCATTTGTGAAGCAAAGCTTTACTAATTAAGTATTTTTCATCATAACAATGATTTACTTCACAGGTCTGTATTGGAATGCTGAGATAAAAAGGGAGATGGTAAATTTTTGGTACTTAATACTATTATAAGTCTCCTGGTTTTTTTTCAATGCACAAAAATCTATGATTATTTGTATTTTAATCATGTCTGTAGAAAGCTTCATTGCTGTATAGACAGCTAAGAGTAGTAGTATCGTGCAGCCCTGAGCAAAAGAATAGTTTGGTACCAAGTGAAGCTTCAGAGGCTGATAGGCTCTCTGTAGTGACCAGTCAGATTGGGTTTGAGGAGCCCTGTGTTGCTATGAAATTGTTAAATTGGTGTAGATGAGTTAATTTGTTCCTCAGTTGCTATTCAGAGGAGTTCACATGAAGTCCATTTTACATTGAAACAGATTCACAAGTATGTTTGTTGTACTACAGTGCTAGTAAGAAATTTTAGTGGATATGTACTGTATCCTAACTCCTTTTAAACTCTACGTGTTGTCAGATACTACCCAGTTTTTATGCTTCCATTTGCCTAATTTTTTTAATAGTGTTTTTCAGGTCCATATTACAGAAAATGGTAGTTTAACAACTGTAAAACCAAAGTTAGATCATGTGAAATAATGCTCTTGTCTAATAGATAAATGACTGTGAGGACTACTACTGCTGTAATCTGTCAAAATCAACAATATGCTGTGCGATTGGTAATCTTGAGCATTTTTTTGGAAAAGCTGCAATATCCCAGAGCTGACAGACCACAGGCAGAAGGCTTTCATGCTGTTTCCCATATGACTCTCCCGTTAGGAGATGCAGTGTATGTAGTTTTCCTGACACATTAGGAATAGCATGATGCAAGTATTTATGTTCTCAATTCAGGGATCTGAATTTGGCTTTTTCACGTAAATTCCAAAGAAAAATAAAGAATACAATTAGTTGCTTATATTGAAGTTTTGTCTCGTCACCAGAATGGGATATGTACATCAACTCACCAGTTTTTCTTGAAAGAAATAAACTCTCATTAGAATGTCAGTTTATGCAAATTGAAGATTTCCAAGGTGAACTTGTTTTTTTTCAGATGCAGGGCTTTTCTAAGTCATTTTGGCTGCCCACTTCTTATTGAAACTCCTAGTTGCTTTAAATGTGTATATGTATTTGTGGATATTAACTGTTTTAGGAGTGCTGTAAAAGTTTAAATTTGTCAATTAGCTGTCTGAAAATATTCCCTTTTGACATATTACTAAGAAGATCCCAGTCTTACTTTTAATTTTTATTAATGTTTTTAAGAATATCAAACCAGGTTCTGTTCAAGTAGTTAATTTTCTTTTTTGATTTAAGAAGAATAAATATACTTTCAAAAGCATAGTTGTATTTAGTTAGAAAGCAGAATTTTATTTAGTCTGACTTTAGCTTTTATCTGGTGTCCTGTAAGAGAGAGAAATGAGAACGTTGCTCATCCAACATACTTGTGTAAGTAGCGTGTCTTGGGGTTAGAATATCAGGTATGTGAGATATTAAGTAAATGCACTTCTGCTGTTCTAAACGTGCTATAAACCACCCTTTTCCTCATGATACAGGCAAAGTCTATCTTGTACTGCCTCAGAAACCTTGCAGACTGTTTGCTATCAATTGTACAGTGTTTCCTTGCCTAACTCAACTGTGGGTTGTTTGTGTTTTGTTGTTTTGTTTTTTTGAATCTCCTGTTTTCTATTCCCTCGCCGTTGTTGTTTTGACTAGTACTGTCCATCTTGCTGTTCTTCCTTGGTAAAATTCTTAGTGTCTTTAACACTTGTCTCTTTGATGTTATGAAGGCAGTTGAGCACCTTTATAATAGATAAGCATTGTGTATCTTGGAATTTGAGGTAGGCTTGTGCTGTAAAATGAATGGACTTGAAAAGGCTCGATGTGAATCTTCAGTTCTAATTTTGATTTGTTTTTGTGTGTCTCATTGGTTAAGGCATGCTTGTTTGGCACTTGGTAAAGCCTCTGCTAAATCCAGCCTCTTACTGAGGTGGATGTATTCTACATTAATATATTTGGCTTTATGGTGTTTGAAGTGGCATATACTTAGAATAATTTGCTTTTGAATTAAGACTGGAATTTAGATAGGCGGAAAGCAAGTGCTCAAAATGGTTATCAAAGTAAAATGTCTTTGAGTTTATTGGGTATGTAACTTTTTTCCTTACCTGGACTCTTTGGATTTAAGATTCATTGTTGGAATTGTTCATAGCAGACCCCTGATCTTAGCCATTTGGTACTTTTTTGTCTCTGCTTGCAGTTAGCATGTGGCTCGTCCTTTTAGAAGGAGGAGGAACTTCATTTTTGATGCATCTTCATTTTGTCCAGTAATTAGTTCATTTAGAACTAAAAATCAGTTCTTTCTGATATGTATGAAACTATGCTTACCAAAATTCAGTTTCTGAGTTTGGGAAGCTGTTATTGCATGTTTTAATCAGATTTCCTGCTGTACAGAGGCTTTAAGTATTGAAAATTGCAGCAGACAGTTCTTGGATATTGGCACAGGGTGTGCTTCTTAGCACCAGCGGGAGCAACTGCCCCAAAACATCAGAGGTGTCAACTCGGACTGAGCTCCCAAGAGGGGGTGCAGCTTGTCAAGCCTTAAGCTGAAGAGAGCACCTCCTATCTCCTGCAAGGAGACTGGAGCAAGGGAGAATGTGGTCCTTGCCAACAGGAGATGTGTGCTTCGTGGAGGATTTCTGTTGCCATGTCAAGGAGGTGCAGGAGGAGGTCAGCAGAGTGCATTGCATCACAGATGACAAAGAGGAAATTGAATCTTCTCCAGGATCCAGGTGTGAGCCTTGTACCTCCAACTGTACCGAGAGAAGGACAGGCTAAGTCTCTGCTTGTTCTGCGATGGCCAAGGCTGGAAACTTGTGACTTGTCATAACAAAAGAAAGGAAGTACTTGTCATAACCAAAGAAGGAAGAATTCTCCTTCTCTGCCTGCAGATCTACATCTATATAATAAGTTCAGTGCTTATAGTAGCACATGAGGAGCAGGAAGGTCTGTCCCAACAAATTGTCTGAGCCTGTACAATGTGGTAGCACCAGGAAGAATTAGCAAGTAAGAGTAGTGGGACACTCCCTCATATTGGTAATGAAGGTTTTCTCATCAATCCTGCTGGTAAGGAAGAACATCTTGAGGAATGTGTGGATGGTGCAGGTCACCAACTGATTGCACAGCTTGTGTTGACAGGGATTTTGGAATTTATGACTATGGATCCCTGTTTAAGGAAGTAATGGGATCCACCAGGCCAGGTGAGGCAGAAGCGTTTTTGCCAACTTGACCGATCAACTTGGTGAGGAGGATTTAAATTAGGTGTGGTGATGGTTGTAGGCTCAATTGGCACGCAAAGAGTGCAAGGTGATGTAATGAGAGACTTTATAAGCAGCAAACAGAGCTGAAGAGGTCATACTTCAGGCATATACAGACAAAGAAGTCTTTACAAAACAGCATGATAGTGGAAGCTCTCTTTTTCTGGGAAATCAGCACACCTGTGTGTTAACAGCTGAGACATAGGGTTGCTCTCTATGTGGTAGCAGTAGGAAAATGTGGTAGTGTGCCTTGGAACAAAGGAGGCGGCAGATGAGAGTTTATGCATTAGGGTTAGAGAGCAGACTAATATGGGTGACATTGTGGTCACTGACTGCTAGAGACCACTTTATCAGGAAGGTAAGACCTTCTTCACGTAATGGGAAGAAACCTTCATTTGCAGGCCCTAATTTTTGGGGCGCACTTGAACCACTCCAGTTCTTGCCAGAGGGGCAGCACAGCAGGGCACAAGCAGTCCATGAGTTTTCTGGAGTGCACTGCTGGTAACTAAGGAACTGATGAAGCAATGTGCTCTGTTGAATATAAGTGTGTTAGCATCATTCTCATATTGAATCCAAAACACAGCACTGTACCACCTACTAAGAAGAAAATTAATCCAAAACCAGGACAGAGGCCGATGTGTGTCTGTCATTGACTCTGCTGAACACCATGAACAGCAACAAAAGGAGCATATCAGCAGCAAGGCAAGGCTAATGGATGCCCACTGTTAAATGGGGTGGAGGACCTGGTGCCAAAGGGCATGGAAAAGGCTGAGGTGCTTAGTGCCTCCTTTACAACAGTCTGCTGGTATGACCTTCCTTCAGGAATTATCAGCGCTTA
This sequence comes from Lepidothrix coronata, assembly GCF_001604755.1. Lineage (NCBI taxonomy): Eukaryota > Metazoa > Chordata > Aves > Passeriformes > Pipridae > Lepidothrix > Lepidothrix coronata. The sequence continues at coordinate 952,014 of NW_016690240.1, read as the reverse complement.
GGAACAGTGGGGAAATCTGGAACAACAAAAACCTGCCTTCGTCAGAGAAGGATCATGTTATGGAACGTTCAAGTAAACTGGACAGACCTGATGGGATGCTCCCATGAATGCTTGAGGGTGATGGTCAATGTCATTGTGAGGCCAGTCTTTATTATCTTTGAAAGGATGTGATGATCAGGGGATGTTCCTCAGGTCTGGAAGAAAACAAATGTCTTCACTGCTGTCTTAGGTGAGCAAGAGAACGGATTCAGGGAAGTACAGGCTGGCCAGTTATACCTTGATCCTCAGGAAGGTGATTGAGAAAATCCTGGAAGCTATTTCCAAATATACAAAGGGCAAGAGTGTGATTTGAAGTAATCAACATGGATTTAAAAAGGGACAATTACCTGACCAGACTGAGTGTCTTCTATGATTAAATGCCTGGCTTGGTGGATGAGGGGAGAGCAGTGATACCGTGAACTTCAATAAGGCTTTTGACACTATCTCCCATGACACCCTTTGTAGACAAACAGATGAAGAATGAGCTAGAGAAAGAGTGAGGTGGATTGAAAGCTTTGACTGGAAGGTTTGTAGTGAGCAGGACAGAGTCCAGCTGGAGGACAGTCACTAGTCTTGTACCCCAGGGGGCCAATGTGAGGTCAATACTAATGTCATCTTTAAACAACATGGATGGTGGGCAAGAGCACACCTTCAACAAGTTTGGAGAGTATACAAAACGTTTCTACGTCTCTTGGTGCTGAAAAGAGTCTAGCTGTGTTTTGGGTAACTCTTGTAACCTTTAGATAGCCTATGCATTTTTAATATGGAATTGATTACTGACTTCATCTCAAGTTTGATCAAATGCATTCCTGTACTATAAAAAGGCTGTGGTTTCTGATTGTAGTTGTTATGTTTATTGTTATCCTTAGGGGAGAGCTGGATGAAGACAGAAAATGCATCGTTCTACCACAGAATGATACACCACCTAGCTATTGAGGGCAGAGGGATGTAGAGAGATACTGACTTGAAAAAGTAGCACACATTGCTGTGCATACCCTTTCACTTCTGTAAAGGATTTTTTTAAATTACCTAAAAAAAGAGCTCTTTCATTTAAAAAAAATGTGTTTTATAATTATTTCTGTTAAAACATTGGAGAAATAGAAAACCAAAGAATTAACTTTTTAAATATAATAAGCTCTAAATTTACTACTGGTTAGGATGTGTTTAGTTCAAGTTTTCTCCCACTTTTTGAAATGGGATTATAGCACGGAGTAATAATAGAAAGCCTTTAAAAGTGGACAATGTGGTTTGCCTGACATAAAATTTTACTTCTGAGTCATAAGAATATCAAGACCAATAGAGTAAATTGGGAATTAATATATTACAACCCCCAAAAATGATTTTCTGTAAGGTGCTTTGGTTGAAAAAGCTGATCAATGTACTGAAAAAGAATCAAGGGGAAAGGTTGATCATTTAAAAGCTGCTATAAGGGATACAGAAGCTTAGTCTCTACACCATAGTTCTGTAAAAGTCTACAACCTTCTGGTTAGTTTTCTGTTTTCCCTTTTTTTTTTTTTTTTCAATTCCAAGATGGTCCTTCTACCCAGCTCGCCTTGCCTCATTATCCTCTGTTTAGAAGAGATTTTGTAAATTGAATAACATAATCTTTTAATCTCTTGTGTTCTTTTGAGCTCAGACTTACTTTGCCAGCTGTCAAGTGGCTCACTGGTGCCAAAGATCAATTTTCATGAGCATGCCTTTTTAATGGCATGAGAATACTGGGTTTAATGGGTATGAATTAATATTTTGAACAGAAGCTTACGTACTGCTTCAGTACAGCTCAGCTGGTAATTGTTTACTGAACTAGGCCTCAAAATTTTGACTGAAATTTTTCTTCAGTCAGTGTCTCAGAAAGAATTGGGAAATACAAAGTAGCATAAATAGAACCACTGGCATACCGTCCTAAAGCAAGTTAGAAGTCTGTTAAGCTAGGAGAAGGAAGAAGGACAAAATAGACAGGAGGAAAGACAGTGACAACCCCCCCCCCACCAAATTAATTGAAGTTTTAATCTGGTTATTTCCAAGACAGCATAGGAGTTATCACTGGGATATTAGAAAGTCTTTACTCTGTGCTGCTTTATAAACAGCCTCTGCATTTTTTTCAAATGATTGAAAACACAGATGCTTCACAGGAAGTGACTCATCCCAAGGAGCTGGACGTTTGTTCTGTGAAAACATTGCTGTCAAAAGTGAAGAAGTATAAGTGAACTATTGTGTCCACTAAAATGGTCTTTAGACATTTGATACAGCAAGGAACTAACGTGCCTGCAGTGCCAGACAGCTCAGGCAGTGCAGGTCTGCAGCTCCTACTAAGGCAAGATTGAAAGCTGGGTCTCAATAAATGTTAATGTTCTGAAATTAATTCAAACTGCATGGCATAATTCTTATAAGAAAACCCTGAAGCTTGCTAAACTTGAATAATTCTTTGTAGTTTCTTTCAGTATTCATCTCTTCTCAGCTTTTGTTGTTGTCTGTTCATGTGGTGAAGGAGAAGGGGAAAAAAGACTGAACTGAATTAATTGTCAGGTCCAGGGAGGTGTGATGTGCTGTTGTCATGCTGCCTGTATCTGTTCTGAGAGTTTTCATTGCTGTACCTTGGTACCCATGCTTTGTGCTGGGAAAACAACTAGGCTTCAACTAGCCTGAGCCTCAGGCTTTGTTTTTCCCTTTTTGCAGGCATGTTTGCAACTGTAGATGGAATCTCACAGCGCGCCCCAGTGCACTGGTCAGAGAATGTGATTGGGGCAGCTTTGTGCTTTCCTTATGTGGTGGCTCTCGATGATGAGTTCATTACGGTGCACAGCATGCTGGACCAGCAGCAAAAGCAAACCCTGCCTTTTAAAGAAGGTCACATTCTACAGGACTTTGAAGGTACTAAAGGACACTTTGTTGCATCAGTAATTCTGGAACAGCCTGCAAGTCTCTTCAGTTTGTTTTTTAAACACAGTATCTAGCAAGTTGTTGACTGTTGAAACTTTTATTGCAACTGTTTTGCTGGTTAGATTCCTGCAGAATTCAGTAATCCAAAATTCTATGCTTCTAACGAAATGTATGCTCATTAAATGTGCTCTAATTGTCAAGGTGATTGTTGGGTAGGAGTCCATGGGTTTACAGCTTTTTTTTTTTAACTTGAATATTTCTTTCAAAGGACCAGTGTTAATGTTACATCTGAATAATTGTGAACTACTGGTACATTGGCTATCCTGACAAAATTCTACTAAATTAGAAAAGAATACAAAAGAATAGTGATTTTTAAAATATCTGTGTAAGAATTTTAAAATTGGATATAAAGAATTGTTAAACAAAAAAAAATACAAGCATTTCTTTTGGTGTATTCTTCAATTAAGAACTCTTAAGTATGGAATACATTGTGTTACTACTTTTTTTTTTCCAGAGAAGCTACAAACTCTAGCACTGTGAACTGTGTGTTACTTCCTACCTTTGATTTCCAAATGTAAGCCTGGGGAAATATCTGGCAGTTAAAACTCCCTAATCTCTGGAATCTGGGCAGTGATTTCAGTGGTCTTGACAGCATAGTTCATCATGAGTGATTATAGCCAGTTTCACTTACTTAGAGTGGAACAAAATCTGCTGTAAATAAATAAATTTACCATTGTCTCTGTATTTCTAAGGTGGAGTTTACAGGTAAGCTGCTATCTAGGAAATGAGGTAACAGCAAAGGTCAATTTTGGAGCTGTAACACTGCTTAGGTTCTTAAATCTTATATTGTATATCTTAAAGCTTATTTCTGAAATTGTTTTTTTTTCTGTAGAGAATGTAAACAGAATGTTTGTCTGTTCTGTCCAGGAAAGGTGATTGTTGCTACTAACAAGGGTGTATATATCTTGGTGCCGCTGCCTTTGGAAAAACAGATTCAAGATCTTCTAGCTAGCCACAGAGTAGAAGAAGCCCTTGTTCTAGCAAAAGGAGCTCGAAGGAATATTCCAAAAGAGAAATTTCAGGTCTGTCCTTCCTTTAGTTTTCATGAAAACGTAAATTTCACAGTGGGGCCGTGTATTCCAGTGTTCAAGTGATTGGAGAGGGTGGGGGAGGAATTTACATTGAAGAGAAATTGTAATACCTTTTATGATTTCAGCCTGAGGAAATACGTGTGCTGCTAAATTGGTTTGTACTTGTAAAGGCTGTGATATTGGCAGGGGGAATGCTGTTACTCTTCTGGGATTTTGTTGATTTCCCCCCCTCCCCCCAAGAAACTTGAGAGAATTGAAAACAAAACCAAACCAAAAACCTAGTGACAGAAAATCCAATGTTATGCTTTCTTAGTACTAGGTTCAGTTATTATTTGCTATTGCTATTTAAAAATGTATACTTCATTTCAAATGAGAATTTTTACGTTTTACCTTTTTTACCAAAGATTCTCACTGTATCCTAAACTCCACAGCAGTACAACTTCAAAGTTAAGTAATGGGAAATCTAAAGCAAATACATCCTGCTTCCAAACTCTTACAAGTAGTACCTGCATTGCTGTGTAACTCAACTTTTAAGGGTTTTGTATGGGAAAGTGTCTTACAAAGTCTTGAGTGTTGATTAGAGATTTGTACTCACTTCCTTCTACCTCTTGTTTACATTACAATACATACTCTACTGTATTTGTTTCTATTTAGAGACTTGGAAAAAACAGCATGAAACCTCTACTCACTGAGTACGTGAACGAATATTTGGTTTCTTTCCTTTTGTAAAAGCAAAATTTGATCTGTAACCTGAAGAAAATCTAGTGTGTCTTTTGTTTTTGGTTTTTTAATAAACTTCGGTGCATTTTGTTGCCATTAAAATAGTCCCAGTTATGTTACTACTTCTGGTTTCTTTAGAAAGATGTAAACATGACTGTGGAAGTTACAGAATTGCAGTGCTTCAAAATTATCTCTTTTTTTTTTTTTAAATTTCAAGAAGCTTCTAATTCCTTGTCATTTCAATTTTGGTCAAGGCCCTTGAAAAGCAGTCATTAAATTAAATGAAGGTTGTATCAGTTTTCATTTTGATCCCTGACTCCTCTGTTGAATGAACAGATGGGAAACTTCTGGAAGTAAAAAGCCTGTTGAGAAGTGTTTCCATCCTTTTGCTAAGGTACATCTATCTGGAAGTACTTGAAGCTGAAAAGTATTTAGGCAAATATGGAGTTCATTTTCCAGCATGTTTTGCTTTGCATCTTCATTTCCAACTTTTCCTTTGCGATCTGTTTAAAGAAGAAAACAAATACCTTGCTGTGAGGACAGTATGCGTGATCTAATCAATGTCTTCTACTATGTATGATGGCCTATGAGTCTGCAGTTATTTCTTTCCAGTTTATGTAGATGTAGTGTGGGAGATGTCTTCCTGTGTTTTGCCACAGGATGAACTGCAGTTCATTACCTAAAACATGTGATAGCAAATCTCGTTCCTCTTCAGTTTTCTTGCATTTAGGATTTTTCAGTCTTTAGAACAAGTTACTTTCTGTCCACAGATATCTTACGTGCACAGTATCTGTCTTCCTGAAATTAGTTTTCTAGAGTATTCTAAGTTATTTCTAGCTTAATGTGCTCTTAAAGGTGTTCACTTACTTTAAGTCAATGCTACAGCTGAAAAACAGAAAACACAGCACTTGCAAGCAAAATGGCCTGTTCTATTTCTGGGCTGTATTTGCAAACTGATATTAACCAGTTTGAACTGATGGAGTCTCCCACTCACTCATATTAAAATGACCCAACTTGGCTTAGTTGTTGACATGTTAGTGCAATTTTTCAGAGCCTATCTGTAGCTGGAAATGTAGCATGTTGAACTTGTTTTCTAATGGGACTCCAGTACCAAGTGCTGTCATTACAGGTCTGTTCCAAGCACACCAGACTTTCTTTTACTGTGGTCTCATGTAATGTAAATCTGATGGAGCTCAACCAAACTAAATGCCATACATATGTTTTTTGTAACATTTCTTCGGCATACTTTAACTGATAACATAGTCTCTCGTTTTTTAAGTCCTGTCTAAGAGCTATCTTCAGATAATTGATGTTAGATAGACAATAGGCATCTTCTAACAGCTATCTTTGGACATCTATTTTGCAAGCTTTACTTTCCTTAGTAACTGACAATTTCAAGGCTTTATTTTACCATTGTATACAAGCAGTAGGAAGAAATGCTTAGGTTTGGCATTAAGGCACTTGATCCATGCAGAATACTAATTTTAGTTACCTGGTTCATGAAGTAGAGTGTCCCCTTTGCCACATAATGCTTTAGTTCTGCAGTTTGCAATGGCTGTTGCCATCTTATGTATGACTTGAACTTAGTCAGGGTATTGTAGGGTAGACCTTGAGGAAATGTTTTTTTTTCCTACAGTTCAATACTTTGTCATTGCATGAATACACAGGTGCATGCTCTCCCTCTGTATATCAGCAGTAGTATATCAGCATAAATATATATGTGCTGGTAATGCAGAATGATGGTGGAATAGCAATGAAGCACTGTACTCAGAATTATTTGTATAGTCAATATTTAGTTATGGGAAAGTAGCAGGTCATGCATTAGTAGCTCTAACTTGTTATTTAACCTGTGGTCCCTGCAGACTGCAAATTTAGCTCTGCCATATCAGATATAAATGTCTTTGAGCATCAGGAATTCCTGCTAGGTAAAAGATGCTGAGCTGTAGTATTCCAAGGAGATGGCTTTACTGGATATCATTTTTGATAGAAGAATACAAAGGCTTTTCTACCATGCTACCATGAAATGACTGAATACTACTTATTAATTTTTCAGGACAGCTGACGTTTGCAGAAATCATGGTTGATGGTAGTGAAGACCTTGGTTAGATTGACACACATCTTGCATAGGTATCTCTCTTTTCTTTTTTTTTTTCCCCTCTCATTTCTTTTTAGTTTCAAAAAAACATATTAACTGCACCCAAACCTGACCAAAAGACAAAGTAGTTTTCTAGAAAAATTCTTTTGGACAATGTAGTTGGTAATTCTGACCATTTTAGAAATGGTTTTTCTAGCAGTTATGTGAATTAAGGCTTTGCTATATCTGTTACAGCTTCAGCAGTCATCTTTCTGTTGTCTAGGGCTTTTTCATTCATGAATTAATACAAAACTTATTTTGTGGTTTTTTTTATGTGAATTCGGTCAACAGTATAGAATTTGCCTAAAGCACTTCAAGTCTTATGGTATTTCTTCAGAAATTATAAGAGATTAAGAATGTGTTGAATTTTGACTGGATGTAACTCAGTACCTTGGTAAAAAAAGCCAGTTGCAGTATTCTGGCCTATGGGTCTGGAAGAACTCAAGGTGTTTTTTCTATCATAAACAGAAGTTAACTGTATGTATTTGGCATATAGCTAGCTCATTCTTAACAACCTGTAAGACAGGGAATATTGGATTTTCCACAGACAGTCTGGTCTGTTGCTTCCATAATCTTTACCCCAGGACAACCTAATGTCTAATGTTTATCTTGTTGACTAAAAAGCTACCTGAATGCTCCCTATTCTATCACTGCATCTTCAAAAAGTTGGGAAAGCACCTGTCTGTAGATATTCTACAACTTTTCTGTCCCATGCAGGGAGAAGTGAAGATATGTCAACACTTAAATGAAAGTGAATACCACTTAATCAGTTCAGATTTAAAACTAATTCCTTCAAGCTGTAGGTACACTATTAATGTGCTCTTTTCAACTTTCTATTGAAAAGATGCTGTACAGACTAAGCTCTGCAATTAAAGCAGTATTTTCAGTGTCTTAGATAAATTCAAACTTAATTACGATATCATAATTTACTAAATATGTAAGTTTTAGTGATCATTCTGTTGCAAAAATTGAAAACAGACTTTGAGGGAGGAAAAAAACCCCAGCCTATCTACTTTTGATACTAGTCAGCATGGTGAGAAGACTTTTCCTGTAAAGTCAAGCCAGATTTTAAAGTTTTTCTGCTGCCACAAGATGCAGATATTTGCAGATTGAAATCCTTTAGCAGTGACTTTAAGAATGTGACTAGGTGGGTATTCATCAGTTCACAGATTACTGTGTATTGATGTAATAACGCTATCAGAAACACACAATATTTTGGTTAGTTTATGAATTAATCACCTGAGGAAGTTTTACTTTATAACTGTAGTTAAATTCCCTTTTAGGTTTAGAAAACTAAGTTTAGTTAACTGTGTATTTTGAATTATTACACATGAATGTAAAACATTAATTCATATAAAGATGTCATGAAATATTGTTCATTTAATTTTATATTCTTATATTAATTTTATATTTTCATATTGTCTGAAAAAGTGTGCCAGATAACATTTCTCTTTCCCCTTCTCTCCTCCACACTGGGGAGTCAAGAAAAATCCCACAGAACCTTACAAATCAATATGTTTCAGTGGCTTGCTAATTACCAAGATTAAGTATTTCCATAAGACAAACCATTAGTAAAGCATGACTAAATGGACTGAAGCCAAGCTTTTCTCTTGGTAAATCCATAATCTTTAATCAAGGTGAAAAATCATCAGTTACAGAATCAATCCACTGTACTTGAGGTCTGATGTTCTTTAGTAATTTCTGCCTGGAATGTGTTCTTATTGTGTTGTAGTTTCTCAGGGTATTTTCATTGAAAATGGTCTTTTTTAAGTCCGTTTTAAGTCTGCCTTCATGTACAATGTGAAATGTTAGAAAGCTGTATATTCATGAGCAAGTTGAAGGGGAAAAACTGAAGGCATGTGGAGGTAGCTGGGTGTATTTGCCAAAATACAAACATTGTCACAAACAGGGGATGCTTTGCAGAGCACAGTTTAGGTTCCTTGCTTTTAGTAGTTCTCTTTTGCTGTTAAAAATATTCTAGGCATAAGGATTTCATTTAATCTTGTGTAATTGGTTGACCATTCAGATTTAATAACTACCTATCATTTAAAGTACTTTTTATGTTCTTTTTCTGATGAACTTCTTTTCAACATTTTCTGTCTAGATGTGACTTTAACAGTAAAACTTGATAACAAATAGCTTTTCATATGTTTTAGTTGGTTTTTAACTGTATTTTGATCTACATTGCATAATTTACTTCATATTGGATAAGTTGAACTGCTTTGGAAGTATTTTTATGTAAAAAAAAAAATCAAAATAACAAAAGTCAAAATTATGGTCATCAGCTGGGGGTGAGACTGAGAATTGCCAGCGAGGTTGCTGTAGCAGTGAGGTGACACAGGAAGGAAGTGACTGTGTGTGGTCAAGTGGGACCATCCTTACCTTTTTTTTTTTTTTTTTTTTTTTTTTGTGCTTACTGAATCATGGAGAGCTTCAAAGATAACCATTGACTTTTACATTTACAAATAATTCGAGCAGAAACTTGAGGCAAGTCAGTGTGATGTCAGATAAGTCATTATGTGAACAAGAAAAATTCAACTTACTGCTTGTTGACTTTGCTTTTGATAAGGACTCCTGAGCACACAACAATTTGTGTAAGAAACTGAGTCTGGGCAGCAGATTCAGTATGTACATAACTTAAAATGTAGAGGATCAAGGCTTTATTTTGCATGTGACTTGACAAGTGTGGTTGAAGATCATGTGTTCAGTGTTGTGGCAGGTAGCTATTGCAGTTGGAATTAGCACTATGTAAATACAAATATAATAAACCTTTTCTTTCCCCCCTTCTTTTTCATAGGTAATGTACAAACGAATCCTGCAGCAAGCAGGTTTTATACAGTTTGCACAGCTTCAGTTCCTTGAAGCAAAAGAACTCTTCAGGTAATTGTGTGACAAGAAATTTATTAATTTACCTTCTTTAAATAAGGAATTAGTGTTCTTGGTTTTAAAAACTTGAAGGGCTTTTGATGCAGCTGGGAGTTCACTGTGAGAAAATGTTTTTGTTGGGGGTAAGAACAGAGTAACATTGAAACAACTTTATAGCTGAAGAGTTAATGCAACTGTTTTTTTTTCTTTTGTATGCTAGCATACAGTAGCTTTAGATATTTGAGTGTTGTATATGTGGAGATTTTTTTACTTTATATCCATGAGGGTCAAGGCTTTATTATTGAGCCTGTGCTGTGATTTAGAGCATGAATATTGCTTTGGGGTTTTTTTTGAAATACTTTTAACAAAAAGGTATAATTTAAATATTAGTTACAATTTAAATACTATTGATACAAGTGCTCTAACTTTTTTGAGGATGCTGATACTGAATTTGTTTTAACACTTGTTCTGCTAGACCTTTTCCAGAAAGCAGATTGATTATTTGTTCTTGAAGTCTGTATTAATTTTCCCAGTTTAGCCATTTCAGCAGTCACATGTTTATAGATTGACTTCGGTATTCCACTTGCATTAAGAAAATTCCGCTAGCTATCTTTATTCTACCTGATAATTTCATTTCTGCTAGCCATGCCTCATTCTGTGATGGGGCACTGTCTGTTGTTAGTGTAATCCGTGCTGACTACGTAAAATAACTCTTCTTGTTATCTGCTGAAATTCAGTTTAAACCTATGTAGAGTCTATGGAATAGGATTAAGCTTAGACAGTTTTCCGTATATTGTAAACATGTACAGTGTAGGAAAAAAGTTGTCCTTGGGTTTATGGAAATGCATTGAAGAAAAGATTTTGGGGAATTCTGCTACCGATGAGGGACTTTGCCATTTTACCTCCTGCTCACCAGTGTAATGGGAGACACTGGGCTTGAATGGGCAGTGTACTCTGAGTGAAGATGAGGGACTGACAGGAAAGGCCTGAGTAGGGTTTATTTGCAATTTCTTCCAGCCACAAGCACTTTCTGTATCACCCTGTAATTTTTGTTATTAGTGAGCAACTTGCAGTCTTCCTCCACTCTTATAATCTTCCACATGCACTGTGTATCTGAACTCTGTGTTGTGTATCTGAAGTAGGACAATCTGTACATAGTTGGGAATCTTTGAAAAGCAGTGAGAAGAGGAAAATATATCCTACAGGGAGCTCCACCACCTTGTGGAAGGAGTTCAAGATCAGTTATGCAGCCTCCATCCAGCTATCAGTCCATCTGACAAATAAGCTTTAGTGAATAGGATTGTGGGAGCTCCTCTACAGAAACAAACATGCTTCATGAGAACATGCTGTCCAGCCATGAATTTTGTAGCTGAGTCAGCATTCCAGGGTGTTCCCTTCCTCTAAAAGCTGCAGCTCCAAAGCAGAACAACAGTTCATGATTTGCTGATGTCTGCTCGAGGAGGAAAGCAAGGATAAGTTTATCTGTGCTTTTCTTCTGTCCAGCCATACATAAACTATTCAGAGTATTTTGGGGACTCTAAAAAAGCTTGTTATGGAGTCTAGGTTCCTTGATTTTTAGCCCTGGTGAACACACCCAATTAAAGTAGTGTCTGAGTGTGTCCTGATACACTCTCAATCAATCTTGTTCATTTTAGACTTACTGATGCTCAGAGGAAAAATGGGAAAGATAATGGCAGTCTGTGCAAATACTTCCTCCCATTCCGATGTGTTACACGGCAGGTGTTGTGTTAATAAGAAAGAACTTCAGTCTTAATGCCAAAGGGAAACTTGATACCTATCTGAGAAAAGTTGGGTTTAAGCAGTGAAACAAAGTGACAGCAGTACATTCAGGAACTTGGTGGGATTTGAACCTACTTCTGGACAAATATGAAGTGAGATTATCTCACTACTCAGAAAACATCTATCACTTACAGGTTAGCTGGGGAAACTACTATATTGGACTATTCTTGCATCGATTATCTCTCTTGGATAACCTCGTCAAGAACCAGTTATATCTTATGCTTAAATTCTTAATTCTTCAATACTGAAACTTTTAAGAGGAATACTTTGCAAGATTCCTTGTGGTTATGCTGATACTTCTGAATACTGAAGGAGGTTGACAAAAAGGAAGTAAGTGATAGTTTTATTGAAACTGAAGTAGCCAACAAAGGGAGGAGAATTTTCTTCAGCTGGATCTGTTAACCTTAAACTGAGTGAGCTGTCGCAGTAGGGCTTCTTTGGTCTGACAAATTCTGTTATAAACAATAACAGAATTGTGTTTGTGTTATGTAGCTGTGATTTATATTTATGCTATTTCATGTTACTATCATTAGAGGGTCACATGCATTTAGACCAATCAACTCTGGTTAGCAGGCCATTTGCTGAATTCTAGATGTCTTACTGAGGTATTGGCAGCTGTCACAGTGAAATGATTTCTCTTCAGTGTTTTTTTCACTGATTAGATGTTGCTTACATTCTGACACACCAGATACTTCCCTAAACTTTGTTGCTCTTTTTAACAAATCAAAATGTTAACTCTTTTCATGATATTTCTCACCTCATAAAATCTATAGAGAGACCTTAGGAATAAGTGTCTCCTACTCTGAAAAGGTTAAAAAATTGCTGGTACTTATGCCTTGAGAAATAAGAAGTAGGGACAGTGTAAGATTTGCATCTTAAATGATTTGAGAATTTAAGCTTCTGTTACAGCCAGTGGGATCTGGGCAAAATAGTTAATAGTGTAGGCTTCTTTGACATCTCTGATATCTGTAAATGTGAGGGTCTGAATTTAGACCAAAGTTTCCTGAAAACTTGTAGATTCTACCTGTTGAATTATTTGTATATATGAACCCCAGAAAGAGCTAATGCAGAATAGATTGAAGGGAAGTTGTCTCTTAACATTGATGACTCAACTTGTCTCGAGTTTGTTTTCTAATGTGAGATAAGTTGCTACCTGTATTTTGCTAAACCTGAGATGTTAGAAGCTGAAGACTCGGATGTGTGTTTTGAAAGAGGTGACGTCCTTTGTACCTGCTCTTAAATGGTTTTGTCCAGATGTGGTGGAAAGAGCCACAAGACATCCACAGATCCCAGAAGCCATAAGCCTTGGGATGAATGTTAGCCATTCATGTATTTCTTGGTCATTGTTTGGTATTTGCTATTTTTCCTTAAGAAGCTTGTGGAAGCCCCCTTCTAAGGAGGCTGCTTGATTTCTGATTGCCACTGCTGTGGGGAGAGCAAAACTGTATAACATGAGCTTGAGTCAAACCTGCTGAGAGAACCACTGGTGATTAACAGCTCAGGCTTTGGGCTATCCCAAGCTGGAAGCTGATTCTCCTGGAAAGCTATTTCTCCTTTTGGAAACAGATCATCATTGAGGCCAGAGTCTGTGAAGTCAGAGGTGAAGTAGCTGACTACTTTCTCATCTAGGAAAAGTTGGATGGTAAGATGAAAGGACTCAGAAGCTACTGTAGAAGTTGGAAAATGTTTTAAAGCTTATTATAAGGGGCATATTTAAATATAGCATTTTTTAACTTCATCCATCTGCATGGTCATAGTCTCCATCTCAAGCTTAGGCCACCTCCAAATACTTGACAGCATAGCTTGCAAGAGAACGAATGTTTATACATGAATTTCTCCGAATTTATTGACTCCTTGTTTCTGCACGAATTTTGAGTAGCCTTTGGATTTTATTCAAGTTATGGGTTAACTTCTGTTCTAAAATGAATCAGGGAAGAACCTTGGAGCAAAATAAAAAATCTTTCTTCAAATAGAGTTAGTTTTCTAGTGTAAAACATCTCATGTAATAGAAGGTTCTCAGGACCTTCAGAGTAGTTGGATTAGTCAAAACTGCAGTTAGATTACTGTAATAAGTTCATACTGAAAGTTCAAATGTTCTTTGAGCCATCAGGTCACACCACTGACAGAACTTGCTACATCTTCGTTATTCTGCCTCTAAAAAAAAAAAGTCTTTGTCTCCTTGTGAGTTCCGTCATAATGTAGATCTCAGAATTTCTAAGCCAAATATTAAGTCTGAAAAGAGGAACTAAAAAGACATTTCAACTGCAGAAATCTGCAAAGTAGGCATGAACACTTTACCCTTGGAAAGAAGTGGACCGTTCTGGTGAGGAGGTGGTTTTTAGGCAGTAGGAGCTCTGTGTATGAATCGGAAAGACCTGCTGGTCAAGCCTCTTCTCATGGGAAGGCTTCTCATATTCAGATTTTTCTGTATTGTGGTCCTCTGTTGTTCATGTTGCTGTTCCTGTGCTTTGCAGTCACGAGGTTCTGGAGCAGGATACTTGCTGCTTTTAAATTTGCTGTTGCTGCTGTCTCCCAGAATTTCGTTCTTCTGGTATAGATTTTTGTAGCCAAAGGATAGTATTAAAAAGAAGTTCTAAACAGGTATAGTCATGGTGATGCTTCCCACTAGTTCATATTTCCTAAATGGTTTTGGAACTGTGTCAATGGCAACAAGTGAACAATGCAGAGCACGCCCCACTCTTCAGTTACCTTACAACAGTATGGAAGGGATGAGCCTGCTTGTGAGGATCTTTCACACTTTACGGCCTGCAGAAATCTGCTGCTTTGGCTACTTCTGGGTTATAATTTGTTTCTTTTTGGAATTCATTCCAATCAAGGTTGTGAAGAGAAAGTCTTTGAGTTTGCTGATCACTATATAGATAAGAACTATTTTTGAAGAGTTTTATTTGCAAAGGTGTAGTAACAAAACAGGATTTCTTTCAGAGAACTGTCAAGATCATTTTGATCTTTTTTCAGCAACAGTATCTCCTTTATTTCATGAATGTTCATTTTTAAAGGTGAATTCTGAATAAAAGCTTTTGACAGTGAACTAAAATATACATCCTGATGTCTTGCTGTTCTCCCAAAGCAAGGCCTGGGAAGAGAGGTCATTCTGGCTGTGAAAATTAGGGAGTTGTTTGCCATATGTAAAAAAAAAATTAAAAACAAACCCAGAAAAACCCCAACAACCTGTTGTGTCTGGTTATTAAAATTATTAAAAATGCCTCTACTTGAATTAAGGTGCAAAGAAGACTAGATGCCAAAGTCAGTAGTATAGGTTTTATTTAATGGTAAATGTGAGACAGAGAGAGAGAGAAAGAAATAGGAAAAAGGAGTTGAAGGGGGGAGAAGAAAGAGAGTGACACAGAGAGATTAAAATAGAAAATGTATCACCACTTTGTGTAACCTGGCAATGTCCTGTCGATCCAGTTCTTCTGGTCTTCTTGGTGGTGAGTGTCTCCCAAAAACAGAGTCCAATGGATTAGTATACATTCAGGAGATGCCAGGCGCCTCTTGTTGACAGGATGGGAGGGGGGGGGAAACTTTCCAGTCTCTTGTAATGGACTCTGGACTCTGGGGGGCGCTTTGGGGGTCTTTGGTGGTTTATGACCCCTTCTCAGCTGCCTCTCATGTGAATGTCCCATGTGTACCTGGTCTTCCTGGGAGTGGGGGGGGGTTACTGCTTTGGTTTAGTGAGGAGAGATTTCACCATCACACACCCAAAACCCCTCTCCCCTGCCACCCACTGAGCTCAGCTAGGTTGGATTCTTAACACAGAGACATTCTTTCCTGAGCCTAGTTTACCTCTCCTCAGACCTGAGATGATTAGACAATAGTCCTATCTCAAGTTCCCAGTCACAGTCCAAATTCCAGTCAGGAGGCATTGGGGGGTGGGAGAAAAGTGCTTTGGTGGCTGCAGACAGGCTGTTGCTTTCTTGCAGTTTGACAAAAGTCTTTATATGATTTTGACAATGTTTAAGACATAAATAACATTCAGTCCATTGCACAACCACAACCCAAAAAAACCCCCGTTCATTTCATTCTTCTATCACAACATGCAGTATTCAAAAGGTTGAGGAATTTCAATTTAGGCCTAAAGAAAAATGTTTTGCATAGCATATTTATATTACAACTTGCTGCTGGATAAAAGTATATGCGCCCTTCAGCTGTAGGATGTCAAAAGTAAAAGGCTAGCCAGTCTCCAAATTCTTGGAGCTTCCAATGTCTAGAGAAGGAAAAAGAATGATAAGTAAAACAAATAAAGAAATAGCAAAAAAAAGTTCCAGATTTGTTCTACATATATTTTCTCCAGCATAGAAGACAATAGCTTTCAGAAACTGACAACTTGTTAGTGTCCTGACTCTAAGCATATGTGAGCACACATCTTTTTTTTGTGCCTATGTATACTTTTTCTTTCTTTTTGCTTCATCTAGTTTGACACTGTAATTGCAGAAGCGGCCAGCTTGATGTCCGGGAGCTGATCTCTCTCTACCCCTTCCTGTTGCCTACTTCCTCTTCATTTATCCGGTCTCATCCCCCTCTGCACGAGTATGCCGACCTAAACCAGCTGACCCAAGGGGACCAGGAGAAGATGACAAAGTGCAAACGATTCCTCATGAGTTACTTGAATGAAGTCCGCAGCACCGAGGTTGCGAATGGCTACAAGGAGGATATCGACACTGCTTTACTCAAGCTATATGCAGAGGCAAATCATGAAAGCCTGCTGGACCTGCTAGTCTCAGAGAACTTTTGTCTTTTGACAGATAGCGCTGCCTGGCTGGAAAAACACAAGAAGTGAGTGGCTTTTTTGACTATTGTGCCTTCGAGACCAGAGGGAAAATTCTTAGATGCTACTGGCTTCTAGAACAATGTGTTCAAGTACTTGCAGTTTCTGTGCTTATAGATCCAAAAGACAACTCAGTCTGAATTGACGTTGTTAGCATTTAAAAATATTGATGAAAAGCTATTGATTGACAGTCTGAGGTAAAGGAAATGCATGGTAAATAGCGAGTTCTCCATGTAAAATTTTCTGTATCCAATAAAAAAATAAAGAATTGATACAAGTTTGGGAGAAAAAAGTGAATTGTTTGCCCATGTGATAATGGGAGAGTTGAATGGCTGCAGTAGTTGTACACAAAATGAAGAGATGCCTTAAAGCATGCACTGCATTAGATAGGAGCTATTAACCAGTTATCTGTCTTTAAAATTGTTGCTTTTTCAGGGAAGGGGCTCTTACTTTTGAATTGCATACTTTGTGTTCCCACTGATTCACCAAAAGGAGGTTCCTTAAGATTTGGGTGCAAATGACTTCAATTCTCTGTCAGCAGGCAGAGAATTGACAGTCATTAAGTAGGAAGCATTATGTAGTAAATGTGTAAAATACAAACTCCAGTCCTAGGTAGTATGTCTGTTTTGGTTTTAATTTCTTTAAACTTTAAATTGTGTGGTGCAGTACCACTGTAGTACTGTGGTAAGGCAGAGTCTTTAATTGTGGTTATATTTAGAGTGACTTCATTTATTTCAGGTGTTTTGTTAAAACCTCTTGGCAAATGTGGTTTGTATGGCCTCTACTTTTGTAGATGTGAATGAATATTAGAACATTGTCCCATGAGAACAGCCATCGCAGAACTTAGTTGTATTTTTCTTACAGTACACAAAAGCCACTCTGTAATGGCACTGTACAGAGCTCTTCTTTGCCTGACTTGACTTCATGCTGCAGTAAAGAAAAAAAAAACATTTCTGATAGTAAAACAAGGGTTTAAGTAAAAACATAGTGAAATTTGATTTAATGAAAGCTGATTAACTATTGAAGGAATATCTATTTGGAGTTATGTGTTAAGTCTTTCCATAAAATTGAAAGAATGGCATGAGAAACATCTGTAATTTGGCACATACTTTACCTAAGTTGGATCTAGTAACTGGAAACTGAGAGACAGGAGCGATGGAGACACACTTTTAAGGCAGAACTTCTCTCCTTCAATTCAGAAAAACAGCCTACAGAGACTTGTTCAAGTGTAGACATGGCCATGAACATGTCATTATTTGTTATTAATTAATTAATATTGTTATAATAATAAGCAATTATTTGTTATACTCTGTGCTAATCCATCCATAATTAAATCAATGGAAAAGTTCTAGCAATTTTAATATTATTTTCTCATTCTTTACAGGTATTTTGCACTTGGTCTCCTGTATCATTACAATGGTCAGGATGCTGCAGCGCTTCAGGTTAGAATAAAACTTTTACCGTCATCTGTAAACCATTCCAAAATAGTGATTTAGCTCTGAGATAAGTCTGAGGTGTTGATTTATCTGTTTGAAAAGTTGTAATGTGTATCTATATATATGTATATATATGAGAAACTTGAAACTTATGCTAAGACTTCCTTGAATAAATTAATATGCTAGATGTTAAAAGTCTGAAGAGCTTACTCAAGTTGACAGCTATTTAGATGCATGTATGCTATTTTTAAAGCAAAACTCTGCACACCAGAACAAACATTTTTATTCCTAAAAGATAGACAGAAGTGCTAAAATAAACAAATGATCACTTTAAAAGATATTTATGGGACTTCAGGAGTATACCCTGTGCTGACTGATCTGTGTACACACAGCAAAACAGTATTATAATCTTTATGGCAGACATGGACAGCAACTGAGAGTCTGTTTCCTTATCTGATGTGTGGCTTTTGAGCACATTAATCATAGTAACCCTATCAGATGCATTCAGGTCAGTTGTGTAAATACTAATTGTCTGAGCAGAAAACCAGTAAGGACAACAAAGGCAATATGTACCTTTGTCACGTGCAAAATATTGTTCTTGATGTTTCAAGAAACAAGGTTTATTGCTAAGCTGGTCTGCTAGATATGGCACCTTTTTAATTCCGATTATAATGTATATGGAAACAATATCATATGGTACTTGAAGTTCTTCAGTCACAATGAAAGAAGAGCAAAAAGTCGGGTTTTCTTCTAAGGTGCTTGTATAATTTACTTTTAATCTTGCACACATGCAGAACACATGAAAAGTATACCGTGCATTGCAGAGAAGGACTTCTGATAGAAGCTTTCTTTGTGATTAGTGTACCTCCTTCAGTCACACTCAGAATGAGAACACACATGATATGGGGTCTGAACTGGGTGAATGTGGCAGGTGCAAGAGCAGACTGTGATGGCCAAAGTTGAGTGACCACTGAAGTTCCTTGCAATTGGTGTTCCTGGTAACTCTTTCTAATTCCACAAATCTTGTAGTAACTTGCATAAATTTTGAGGTGGAAGAGTTACATGTTTTAAGCACTTTAATATGTGTATGTTTTTGTTGCAGTTATGGGTGAAAATAGTTGATGGAGACATTGAAGATTCTACACGTTCAGATCTCTATGAATATATAGTAGACTTCCTGACATTCTGCTCAGACCAAGACCTTGTGTGGAAGTACTCTACATGGATTTTACAAAAGAATGAAGAGGTTTGTGATTGATACACTTTTCACAGAACACCAATGTTTCTCTGCAGTGGTTGTTTGGGTTTTCCTTAGTGTTGGTCCTTCCTGCTAGTTAATCGGCCTTTATGCAGAATATTTAATGCCAGTTAAATAGTGATCAGCAGAAGAAAACTCCCATGTTCTAAGTTCTTCTAAGTCCCTCTCTTGACAAGTGCTAGTGATAACTGCCTCTTTTAATTCTGAAAACAAAGTTTAGGGCATTCTGTACAATGAAAAATACAGCATGTCTTCTGTTTTCTTCATATTGAGCAAGATAATTTTCAAATCTTAAAATAAGTAAATCAATTTACAGATTAATTCTTGCTGCTGCGTCTTTTTAAAATATATTCCACGAATGGGTGGTATCTGTGTACACCAGGACATGGAATAAATAGCCTTCTTTTAAGACAAAACTTCATTGATAGCAGAATCAACTTAATCCACCAAAATTTAAAAAAAAAAAAAATTGCAACATCATTTTGGTGTGGTGTTAAGTGAGATGTTTTGATCCTGTATTAAAGAGTCTGTGCTGATGGAACTTGTCACTTCCTGATCTGTATTAATTTAAAGCTTAGTTATTTTGTGCCATGGCAGATTGCTAAACTTTTCTTTTGGTCATTACAGAAATCTCTTGCTCTACGTCATCACATGTGAAAAGGATTAAAACATTCTGGTTTTAAATTAAACTTTCTTGCTACAAAGGCTGAAATCTCTTGTTCTGCAGTTGTGCAAATCTGTTCAATACTCTTTGTGGCTGGTGGAAGTTAAGCCCAAGCCAAGGTTTTTAGGCTGGACGATGTATAGATTACAGATTGAGGCAGTGGAGATAGGAGTGAGTGAGATCACAATAAACACAGAGTAGTGTAATCCTGTGGTATTGAGCACAGTTTTTTGTTGTTTATCTTCCTGAATAATGCACTAACTAATCCAACACTGCTATTACCTTTTCATTTTAAATACTTATGTAATAAAATAGTTGCCACTGATTTCCTAAATGCAATTAACTCTTTCTAGGTCGGCGTACAGATTTTCACTAAAAGGCCTTTGGAAGAACAGGAGAAAAACATTAATCCAGATGATATCATCACTTGCCTTAACAAATATCCTAAAGCACGTGTCAAATATCTAGAGCATCTTGTACTGGAAAGAAAGATAGAGGTGAGTCCTGTGAGAATGGTAAAAGGTAGCCATAGGATTCAGAATGCAAGTTATGATCAGCAAGCCTGATAAAAGGCAAAGGCTAGAAGAAATAGGCATAATATGAAGTCTTTCAGATGTACTCAGAGTAGGGTAGGAATGGTTCTAAGATTAAAGTAAACAATGAGGAGTGGATAACTACATTATTTTGAACTTTTCAACTCTTCTGATGACAAGACAGTTACCTCCCCTCAGAGTCCGGGGGGTTTTTTTTGCATCTGATTATTGCACACTTTTCTGTTTCATTGAGGCTCAAACCTCCTGGTAAGATCATAAAAAAATGATTGAGCAACTGCTAATCCTAGTGCACTGTGGCAGCAGTATATTAAAATTGCTAATTCAATGTTTTGCTAGTAGGAGTGTTTGATTCTGTCTGTCTGGAGAGATTTGAGCAATTAATTATCAAGTTAAACCATACACCCCTCACTGTAGAATTCCAAACCACTCTAAATGCTGAATGTCCAAAAGATGCATTCACAAGTCCTACGTGACAATGTATTCTACCTTTGGGTTTTTTAGCACAATACAAAAGCAGCCAAACGTTGTTGTATTTGGATATGAGACATTTTAAGCACAGGAGAAATTACTTTAACCTGCAAATAAAGCAAGGAAATGAACAGTGAAAGAACTTGGCAGAAATGATGACCAGTTCACTAATATACAATCTTCAAATACATGTGTTGAATCAATAGTTTCCCTTTATCGCTATTGCAAATATGTCAAGGTGTGTTACACCATGAGTGATGAAGGTATTGGTCTCTGATATCATGGATATTTTCAAACAAACTTTTTGAGTTATACACGATGCCTTGTAGACTATTTGTAACAAAAATAATTTGCAATGAAATCTACCTGCTAGTAAAGACTGGCTTATAGATCAGTTTGGTCTTTAGAAATTACTAGGTTTTTGTAAATTATACAGATGGAATTATTGAGAATATTTCAAACAGTCAAATCATCAACTTGTTTTGATGAATATTAGGTAGTGGATAACAGAAAAAGTACTGTGCCTACAGAGTGCTTGTCTACCTCTGGTAGCTCTGTCTGTCAGATTTTATTGCAGAAATAGAAAAGGTCAAAGAACATACCCAAATATGAGGAATCCCATGCTTAGAGGTATAGTGTATGTTGTGAAGCTGGTCTGAATTAAGTTGTCTATCTGCATGGACAAAAGACTTTGTGATTAATTCAAATGAAGTAAGTTAAAATACATTTTTATATAATTAAATAAATATTCATCACTATTACTGGGGGGGAGAGGAAGCTGTCTTTGCAAACTGAGCTAACATTGTTCTTTTCATCTGTAGAAAGAGAAGTACCATACTCATCTAGCTGTCTTGTACTTGGAGGCAATAACTCAGCTAAAATCTGAGACCACAGATAATTGTACAGAAACAACTGAACTGCTGTTTAAATTACGAAGTTTGCTTCAGAAATCTGATCTTTATAGAATTCGCTTTATTTTGGGTAAGTTGCATGTTGTCTGTTAGAAATGCTGTGTGTTATTTCCAGCAGGAAACAAAAGTCCTTGCAAGGATATAAAACTGAGAGATCTGAGGTTTCTAGGTGTGTGTGCTTGGTAGGCTATATTTCTAACAGACACAAGTTAATTTAGAAATCATATCAACATATAGTGTTGTCCGTGATCTCCTATAGCTGATGAGGTACAATCATGTGCTTGGCACTGCACCAAAGACCGAATACCGTAACTGACTAGAGAAAATATCTTCATACAATTGTTGTAACAGTGGTTTTCTTAATGATGAGCATGTAACTTGTGACAACCTTTTGCAAATGAAAGTTTATTTATTTACAAGTTCATTTTTAAGCAGTCTGTTTTTCAGTGAATGGAAGTGAAACCTGGAGGAATTTGATTATCAAGGACTTGTTTGTTGTCCGTAACCTTGAAACTCTCACCCGAAAAACTGGGGTTCATGTTAAACAAAAGCATGAGCGTCTTTTTGAGTGAAAAGTGCAGCATACATCTTACTGTTGGTGTAAGGCAAGCAACAGTTGAGCTAAATCTTTTCCTTGGTCAGTGCTTATAAATGGTTAATTTTTAATGTTTCATCCACTGGTTTCCAAAACACACTGCAATTAAGAAGTCATGTGTTTAAAGCCTCTCTGGTATGGAGGATGATGGCTGAAGGATGAAAGGAAGGATGGAATATTGAATGAAGGGAAGTGACTTATTGCACTGAACGATGTTAAATGATTTTTTTGAAATTCAGTGGAAAAAATCCAGTGGATGTGGAAATAAAAATAGCTGAGTAGCAACTAAAATAATTTACCAATGTTTAATGTTCCCTTGCCTTTCCAGACAGCAAAATGTTGTATGACAGATAATGTACAAGTATAACACAGTCATTGAAACTCTTGCTCTTTTTCATCTTTTAGTTTTTAAATAAATTTTTAAGGGCAAGAGTTACAAAATAGATTTTTTTTTTCAAGTAAGAAATCCTGTATTTCAACTCTTAATGTTACTTGGAAGTGACATCAATGCAAGGTAGTGTGTTCTTCCTTGATAACCAGAATATTATGTTGAGAAAAACATTGTATTTCCATACATTTTGTATAGGCCTATGCCAAATCTTTATCACCTTTACAATAAGTAGAGGATTTTCTACTTTATCTTGAAATGCCAGATGAAGTTGTCACTCCACCTGCCTATTGCTGACACTTAAACTTTAAACTGTCAGACTGGATTAAGTGTTTGTAGTGTCCTTTTCTTAAAGGAAAGTGCTATTTGATCTTTAGTGGGTTTTATGGACTTTATTTTGTAACTTCTTGTAGTATTGGGAGAAGCAGAGCTTAATATTGCAGCTTCATTTTACAGTTTATTATACATGGTAGCAGTGTGTGCAGAAATATGCGAGACTGACCTGCTAGAATTAAAAAGATGTCAGGGACAGTGGCTTATCACCTGTTATTTAGTAATTTTTTTGTCCCAGATTTTGTGGTGTTCTTTTCTTGGAGATGTGTTTCCATACATCTAGGCACTCCTGTGCTTACAAGCATCTAGTTAACAGGGTGGTGTTGGGTCCTGGGTTGGACTCGATGATCTCAGAGGTTTTTCCACCCTGGTTGATTCTGTGATCTGTCCTCTCTATAGTTGCCAGCACCCCTGCAAAAATAGCAGGAGTTGAGTTCTGGGGGCTTGTTTGCGTTGACTCTGGGAGAGAGAGCAGTTGTCTATTCCACTGAGCAAATATTACTTTATTTCTCACTTAACAGACAAAATCCAGGGCACAGACCTTCATATGGAAAGTGCGATTTTATATGGGAAACTAGAAGAACATGAGAAGGCTTTGCATATCCTTGTCCACGAGTTAAAGGACTTCCATGCTGCTGAAGAATACTGTATATGGAACTCTGAGAACAGAGACATGCAGTACAGACGGAGGCTTTTCCATATGCTGCTGTCAGTGTATTTAACTCCAGGCACTTCGGACTGTGCACTGGTCATGGCTGCTGTGGATCTCTTGAATAACCACGCTGCTGAATTTGATGCGGGTCTAGTTTTGCAGGTGGTGCCTGACAGCTGGTCAGTGCAGCTCCTCTCCCCATTCCTGACCGGAGCAGTGAGACAAAGCATCCACACAAAAAGAATGACTCAGGTTGCACTTGGCTTAGCACAAGCTGAAAACTTAATTTACAAGCATGAGAAGGTAGGTTGCTGGGTTTTTTTAAATAGACGAACTTTGAAGCATTACAGTTGAGTCCTTTGATATATAATAATCAGAAGAAGTTTGAAGAATTAGGACAAAAGTTGTCTTCGTGTCCTTGGCACTTTTATTTGCTGCATTTATTAGAGTTTTTTGCTATGACTACTGGATTCAGAACTAATTTTATGCTCTCCCTGTAAAACAAAAGGGAAGATGTAGGCCTTGAAATAGGAACAACCTTGTTGAGCTTCTGGGCTGAATGAAAGTGAATCTACAGATTAGCAAAGTTATTGCAGAAACTTTAACAAGTGTGAGTTATCATTTCTTTTGCTAGGAGGGAGACCTGTCAAAATTTGTAAAAAAAATTTATCCAGAACTCAATATTAGTTGAAGCTTGTTAGTAGATTTCATTAATGGTAAATTCAGTTGTGAAGCTTTCTTCTTTTCCTAGCTAGGGCAGTGTTGCTTAAAGCTCCCAGCAGATTCTTAAAATTGTTTTTGTTTTATCCATTTGAAATTATATGCTTCATCATTTCCCTTCCTTTCTTGCTGGATTCATATTTGGAATTGTTTTCTCTCTCTTTAGGTTAAACAAAGAGGAACCCCCATTCTTCTTTCAGACAAAAAAGTCTGTCAGGTGTGCCAAAATCCCTTCTGTGAGCCTGTATTTGTAAGATACCCAAATGGGAGTGTGGTCCACACGCACTGTGCTGCCAACAGACATCTGAATTCAAATGTGACTCATCACTCTTCCAGCTCCAGCAATCAGACTTGAACTGTGTTCCAGTCCCACAGGTTCCCATGACTTACACCCTATTGAAAGTGGGCTGGAGAGAAAGGATGAAGTGCAGCTACTTTAAGTATAAATCAAGATGGACAGCTAGTTTTTTGGGTTAAAAGGAAAACTTCCAGTAAATATGAAATATTGCCACTTACCTTTCTGATTTCTAATGAATGTAGATAGAAAAAAAATTCACTACCAGACATGGAGAGGTGCAAATATGGGCTCTTCTGTATATAGGAATAAACACTTAAAGAAAATGAGCCTTTTCTTCACAGTCAGGATGAATGTTATGGAGTCAAGGCAAACAGTTATTTTAAGAACTGTCACTTTGCACTGAATGTGGTGTTCATAAGTTGGTAGAGGTGGAGATGGCATCTATTGAGTTGGAATTCTCGAAACATGACAGGACAAGATTGGCATGGTGCAGCTTACCATCAAGACAGAAACGTGTGTCAATTATGTTTGCTGCAGCATGTCTTCTTTTGAGCTGGATTCTCTTCCCCAGGATCACATTATGAAGTTCATTTTTTTTGCTCTACACAATGTTGGGTCTTGATGCACTTTTTAGTACCTCCCTCCCATCCACCTATATGGAATTTAAATTTAAGCACTGGTCTGTTGGGTTTCAGCTCCTGCAGTTACTGTAATAAACTGAGTGGAAGCTGACAGCCTCAGTCACACAGGTGTGCTTGGAAGAAGAAGAAAAAAAACCAACCAAGATTGTCTGGTTAGACTGTAGTCACTTTTATATGGGGGAAGAGACCTTAACTTTAATATTGATTTATTTATTAATATGCAAATATACTGTACATACAGTTGAATAAATTGATCTTATGATTCTAGAGTTTCTTTGGAGGATTAAGATGTAGTTGATACATAAGTGTACAGATTATGTGCGAAGTGTTTGCTATAACAAAATTTAGGCAGGTTGGAACTTCACAAGAATGGGTTTTAGTCCTTGTTGATGACTTCGTGCAATCAAAATCACAGAAAGAAGGTATAATTGGCAAGAAATCTACAAAAGCGCACTACAGGGGTACTGGATTTGTTATATTCTACTAAACATTCTGTAAACTAAGTTTTTTCAAATAACAACACAAACTCCTTATTTAACTGCCCTGATCTGTATTCACATTGCTATTTAACCATTTTAAAGCAGGAATTTAAAAGAGGCTGCTTTCCCCAAGAGAAGTCAGAAAAATGACAATTTTAAATAAAAGTTAAGTATTTCAAAGTTAAAGCATTTCTTTTCATTCTGTAAAGCTCTAATAAATGCCAAGCTTACTGACCAGCATGCAGCTGCTTCCCTGTTTCAGCATTCCAAATCAGTGGAGACTTACAGCAAAATGGAGTATGTGCATGGTACTTTATAGAATCATAGAATAGGCTGAGTTGGAAGGGATCCATCAGAATCACCGAGTCCAACTCCTGCAGGACACCCCAAGGATCACACCATGTGCCTGAGAGCCTTGTCTAGATACAGTCTCCTTTTATAGAAAGGTTGGCTTACGAAACTGCCTTCTAAGTGTAGCGCTGCCTCCAAGAAGGGGCAACCAGACCTAATCCAGGGGAAAAAGATATCCATGTCTTTCTCACAGAATCATACAATGGTTTGGGGTGAAAGGAACCGTAAAGATCACCTAGTCTAACCCCCCTGCCAAGGGCAGGGACACCTTCCACTTGGCCAGGTTGTTCAAAGCCTCATCCAACCTGGTCTTGAGCACATCCAGGGATGGGGTGTCCACAGCCTCTCTGAGCAACCTGGCCCAGTGTGTCACCACCCTCTGAAGAATTTTTTCCTAATACCCGATCTAAACCTGCCCTCAGCTTAAGGCCGTTCCCCTTTGTCCTATCACTACATGGGTACAAAGTGTCTCTCTGGCTCCCTTGTGGGCTCCCTTCAGGTACTGGGAGGTACTATAAGGTCTTCCCAGAGCCTTCTCTTCTCCAGGCTGAACAAGTCCAGCGCTCAGCCTGTCTTCATAGGAGAGGTGCTCCAGCCCTCTGATCATCTTAGTGGCCCTGCTCTGGCCTCATTCCAACAGGTCAACATCTTTCTTGTGTTGAGGCCCCAGAGCTGTACACAGCACTCGGGATGGGGAGTACTTTGCTTTAAAGCAAAAGACCTTTGAATCTTTCCTGATTTTGAAATTAGGAAAGTATAACTGTTGTGTTGAATTTTATTTAATTTTAAAAACCCAAGTAAGGAATTTTGTAGTGCTTTCTACTAAGATATGTAAGCCATATTTAGTGAGAGGCACTTACAAAGAAGTCAGGTATGGGCATTTCTGACTCAATTCAGGCTTGAGTGATTCTGCTGTGGCACTGGTATGAGCAGACTATCTTGTATTCGTGGGTTTTGAACATTGTGTATACAACTGGCAGTGGTGACATAGACAAATTTTTAGTCCTTGATCCTCAAAATACTTACTGATAGAGAAGAAGTGGTTTTTACAAAGATTGTAAGACTTATGTGCAGTAGCCTGCATTTCATAAGAAATACTTTCATTTGCTGCCAGCGTCCTCAGTGTGCTCTTTGTTCTATTTAATAAGGAGTATTAAAACAAAGACCCTTCTCCATGATTTAGACTAATTCTAGTCACCAGGTAGTGATGAACTTAGTCTTGTCAACTGCTGTTGCAATGGAATAAAGATCATATCATTCCAGACCACAGGAAAGTTCTTAATTTTTATTGCATGAAAAGGTATGTCCGCAAAAGATTAAACAATCCTTTATTAATATTTTTTTGCAGATGTGTGTTTTGGCTAAAATGCAGCAGAAATAATAATTGTTCTGACATACAGAACAAATACAGAAATCAGAATAATGCAAGGTAGCATATTTGCAATCATAGGTGTTTGAAAGTGCGATTAATATTTAAATTGGGGGCATCTAATTCTTTTAGGTCTTCCCCCTCCCCCGAAATGTGGACTTGAGAAGTATTGACATTTCATTCATACATTGTTACCTGTTTCTTTTTTAAATTTTATACTAGAGCTCATTTGGATGAATTAATATGGAAATCCCTAGGTAATAAAAGGAAAAAGAAGAAAAAACCAATGTGAGGCTGAGGCAGAGCAAGAGCTCAGCAGGGAGGTGGCAGGAGGACAATGCTGTTCCACTGTGTGTGCAGTTGGGATACTACTGGATGAGTGGAGATGTTGGCCTATGTCAGAGTGGTATGTGGTATTCCGTACTTTGTCACCAGGAAATTTGTGAAAGGTCTGCATTCAAATTTCCTTAGGTAGGACAACTGCAACACCCCTTGGGTGAGAACTTCACACTGGGGAACGAGTTCATTTCTCTTTTTATTTTGGCACTGTCAGTTTGTTCGTTCTTGGTTTATGTAGGTGAAGTCCTGGGACAGCATTGCTACTGTGTTAAGTTCTGGTATGGCTGCAGCAGTGTGGAGGGAATGACTGGTAATCTAGCTATTAATTGCTGACTGGATATGTGAAGGAGGAGAGGCAGGAAAGAAGAATATTTCTCTGACCATCCTTCTAGTTTGGATATTAAATGCTTTCTGGGACTTTAAGCTTGATGCAATCTTTTTATCTACAGTCAGGAAATGTGATGTCTTAGACCTGCCCTTGGAGAGAGGAGATTCTGTCAGAATATTTCTTCTTAATTTAGCTGTTGCTAAATTGTTTGTAATTCATCTCTGTCCCTTTTCCAGTGAGTCTCCTCCAACTTTTATGTGTGAAAACCAAAACAGAAGTACAGATAGATTTATTTTTTTAATGTGATAGTGTGTCTGTGATTCAGGACATAGTAACTAAGATTAGTTTCTCATACAGATGCCTCTGCAAATACTAAGACATGTTTGCCTAACATGTAGCTTCTACTTACTGAAATATTGCAGCTCTGACTTTTTTTGCCATCCACCGTTACAGTTGATGGTACATACAAAAAGCACTTGTTAAACCTTCTTCTTCCCTTTCATATCTCCATGCTTCCTCACATAAAAATTACCTATGATACGGATATGTCATCATATGCAGTGTTTCCTTCTGTAAGCCAAAAAGAGGAAAAATCCTGATGAGAAAAAATTGCTCAGAATCTGGCACTCTGCACAAAATAAGATTCACGCTGTACAATCATGAGAAAGAATTCAATTACATCTTCATTTCTTCTATTTACATGGATAAGTTGTCACATTGAGATCAGTATTCTTGTGATATTGTCAAAGTCTGGAGAAAATAAGCATTTGGGATTCGTTACACAGAGCACACCACAGGTACCTATGAACTGCCTTCCTCGGGCAGCCCATACTGTGGTGACTCGGGTGTGCTCAGGAGTCCAGGTTACAATGATAACTTCTCTCTTTGCTCCCCCTGCTCCCAGTCTCCAGCAACTTTCCAGCCTTTGTTATCTTTTCTAGCACTTAATTGACATGGGTATAAATCTTGAGAGGTCTGGGGGACTCTTGAGCACGTTTGTCTTCATTAAAATGTCTCTTTTTTACATCAACCCCATGAAACCCTACTAACCTGAGCTGTGGAAAGGTGGTGGTAGGGATGGAGTATGTGTGTGTTTTCTGAGAACTTTATTACATGTTTAAACACACAAGAGTTATCCTGACTCTGCTGAGTCTTTATAACATCTGTTCTTTGCAGGACTCCTGTCCTGAATGACATTGAAAAGTATTTTGCATTATACAGTTCTATCAAGAAGTAACTTTTTATTTTATAACTCTCCCCTCTATTCAGCATGGCTCTAAGTGTTTTGTTAACATCCTGCTGTTCACAATAGGCAGCAACTAATAAATTTTCATTGTGAGCTCTCTTCCTATTGCCTATATTTGCTAATTAATTTTTCTCTTGTTGTACAACACTTTGGGGCTTATGCCTTGTGAACACTGGTAATTAAATGTGCTGCTACTTTTTAAGGGAAAAGATGAAAAGAAGTTAATGACATTCTGTAGCATCTGATTGATTGCAAAACTGAAGTTCCCCTGCAGTAAATTTGTTCAGGTGGAAATCTGTACTGTTAAGGCTTTCGGACTTAGTGGTTATTTGGTGAACATATACAGCAGTATGAGGAATGTACAAATGTATATATATGTTGATTTTTAATAAAAAAATCTTTTAATTATGTTTGTTGTTGATTCATAGATCTATAGACCCTGAAATGTGAATGGCCAAGTGAAGGGGAAAGGTTTTCTAGTGGTAAATAGAGGATTCATCAGGGTGACAGACTCAGAGGGTCAGGTGAAGAGGCTGAATTACGCAAGTGCAGGATGTTAATGGAAATAAGCAGATGTTCTTAAAAACCGGTGAATTTTACTTTGGTTTTGCCTCTTACCTCTTCCTTGACTGAACCTGGGTTTTTACAGATTCAGATGAAAGCGACCACTGCCATTACAGCTTTGGAAGATCTTGATCTGCCTCTATGTAGTCGAAGTAATGAGGCAGTTGCAGAGGGAGTCTGGTCAGTGCCAGGTGCATGGACATCCTGGAGCAATATGAACTGAACTACTAAACCACTGAGGAGAAGACCTTGAAACAGAGCTGGTGTTGGTCTGGGAGCATAAGCTGGTAGTTGAGCAGTGGAAGTGAGTGCTGTTTGCAGAGGCACCTCTGGAAAGAGGTAGAAAGGGAGCTTAATTTAAAAAAATAAAAATTAGGGAAACAAAGATGCAAGTGCCACCAAGATTTTACAGTGGTAATTTTTATTACTGGAGCTTCCTAACTCACCCTTAGGATGCCAGTAGCAAAGTTACTGCCAGAGCCTAGCCCATGTTCCCAGGAAAAGGGAATTATTATATCCCTGCAAAATGGCAGTGAGGCTGGCATACTCTGCAGAAGACAGCCAGTGTTCCTCATCTTGCTCCTCACTGCTCAGGGCTAATGGCCCTGGCTTCAGGGCCAAAGGACCAGGTGTTCCCCATTTCCAGCAGGAGGGACAAGAGCCATCACAGTGGTACTGTAGGACCTGCTCATGAGGAAACCCTGGGAAAGGAAGGGTGGTAAGGGCTGGTAAGTAGTCTGTGATAAACCACAGAAACTCGTGTTGTCTCCAAGGGGAGGTAGTGAGAGAGGAATAGAAAGGACAAGTACAGACAAGAAGTGTTTAGGACATGACTGCTTTCCAGCCCCACTCTGCCAGGCAAGGCAGGCACTAGCAATGCTTCCAGGCATCTGCTGGATGCCAAACGCAGGTTGCATGGGCAGTGTAGATCAGGATCAAGTGGGACAAAAGTCCAACAGAGTGAGAACTACAGGGAAGAGCTCTTGTTTTGAAGTTCAGGTCTGTGTTCTCTTGACAAGGTTTCTACAGACCTGTCAGGTCAAGTTTGTTCCTTTGGCTGAAGTGAAGGTTGTGGAAACATTTGATGGGTGCTTAGGATGCTCTTACAGAGGGTGTTTGGGATGCAAATGTTGGAGTGCAGCACGATGCTGAAAGGAATGGAAAACTGCCTCAATAAGCATGACTTTATTAGCCAGCAGGAAATACACCTTGGAGAGCCCTGGTTTGCATTTCCCCAACCATCTATCCATCCATCCAGTCAGTGGAGGAAAGGTAATGCAGAAAGCATTAAAAAAACCTCCCCAAACGAGTTGTGACTGGCACAGTGGGATTTCAGCTAGTTTTGCCTCTAGACAGTGGTTAGAAAATGGTCCATGCTAAATCATCCAGATGGCAACTCCTTCTAAGACAAGTAATCACTAGAGTATAGCTGAGTTTAGGTAGAGATGAGTCCCAAAGGTCCAGTTCACTGCACCAGCTGTAGCTGCAGGACAGTGTAAGGTCAGAGGCTAGGGCTGCCAACAGAAAGCTGATGGCTGAACACGTGTCAGGTTTTCAGTAGGTAACAAGGCTGATAATAGTTCCTAAAAATCCAATAGCAGCCATGAACAGCATCACCAATGCCTATAATGCCTATAATTGCCAATAACCCCCTAAAGATATTGTCCCATAACCCCCTTGTCAACATTAATTGCTTTGAGTGAGGCCTGACCATCCCAGTGCATGTTAAAAATCCTAGAAAAATTTAGGCTGGCTGGTTTTTCTGGAGATGGTGTTGTCCAAGCCCAACTTGAAGCAGGGTCAACTTGTGTTAAGTTAGTTTTCTTGGTTTAGACCAGTGCTGACAAGCTTGAAACCAGATTGGGAAGGGTCCAAATGTCTTCTGTTCTTCCCTTTGCCAGATCAATGTATTGCTTGAGCATCCACAATACTCTCTGGTAGAGAGAGGTAAAGCGCTGAAAGGTACATCTGTCTGGAATAAATAATTTGCTTTGTTGGGGTTTTTGGTTTTTTTTCTGAATATTATGTAAAGACTGCATAAACAGGGAATTTATAAAAAATAGCAAGTAACTGGTGACAGCTTCAAGATTATGCAATTCGTGTTTCTCTGACCTGGAAGTATATTCAAATAAAATGCAAGTTCTTTATATCTGAAAGTCACAGACAGCATGAAAAGATGTTTCAATCCCTTTAGTCCCTGTAACATACAAGGTTACTCTGCAGTGTCATGCCAGAAAGCTCCCAGAATTTGACAGAAGTACGGGTTTTTCTACTTGAATCACAAGCAGTTGAAGATGGTGAGGGAGGAGCACAGCATGGATTTTTATCTGCTTTTTGAAAAGATGTTATTCACCAGGGATTTACATTTGGAAAGTGAAGGGAGGTTTTTATTTCTGTACTTGTTTGATCCATCTTTAGGTTTTAACTTGTCATATCTTATTTCAAAGCATCTCTGTGGCCTTTTGTGACACATCAGTTTGTCAAGCAGAAGCTTTAGTGTTCTTGCTTCAAAACCTTCCCAAAAGGTCTTGTTCTGGACAGCAGCCACTCAGTACATCCCCTCTAGATACTCCAGTCAGCATCAGCATGCCAGGAGTACTTCTGACAGCAGTTGCTCATTCTGTAATGCTGAATGGCCCCATGGCTGTGATGGTATCGTAGTGTAACCCCAGCAAACGACCAAGCCCCTCTCGGCCACTCGTTCACTTCTTCACCAGTGGGATCGGAGAGAGAATCAGAGGGGTAAAAGCCAGAAAACTCAAGGGTTCAGATAAAGGCAGTTTAATATGGAAAGCAAAAGCTGCACACAGAAGTAAAGCAAAAGAAGGAGTTAATTCACTGTTTCCCATGGCCAGGCAAGTGTTCAGACTTCTCCAGGAGAGCAGGGTCCCATCACGCCTAACAGTGACTTGGGAAGACAAATGCCATCACTTCAAATGTTCCTCCCCCTTCCTCCTTCTTAACCCCACTTTATATACTGGTGTCATTGGTCTGGAATATCCATTTGGTCAGTTGGGGTTAGCTGTGCCAGCTGTGTCTCCTCCCAATTTCCCATGCACTTCCAGTCTTCTCACCAGCATGGCAGTATGAAAAGCAGAAAAGAAAGGCCTTGGCTCTGTGTAAGCCCTGCTCGCAATAACAAAAACACATCTATATTTTCAACCCTGTGTTCAGCACAAATCCAAAACACAGCCCTGTACTAGCCACTGGGAAGAAAATTAACACTATCCAAGCCAAATTCAGCACAGATGGTCAAAACTAAAAACTACAAACCAAATAAATCTCAATCCCAGAGGAGGGAGGAGTCTCTTGTTAAGCTGCTGTTAATTATCGATGCCTCAATACCCTACACTTTTGCTTTTCCCATCTGCCTCATATCAAATCACAAGAGTGTGCAGTGTTTCATACAAATAATCACTTGTACTGATAACTTTCCTCCCTGTGGAAGGCAGAATGGAGAGATTTTCTTGATTGAAGCCATGTCATGGCAGGATTCAAACCAGCTAAAAAGAAGACCTGCCAGGGACTTTTTTCAAAACAAATGCTCCTCAATGCAGCAAGAGGGCTCTGAATGCGAAAGCCAGGCCTCGGGAAATTGTCAGCTAGAACAATTTTAAAATGGAAAAAGCTCCTGAGTTGTGTGGGGAGAAAATTTTAAAGGTTTGCAAGCAAATTCCCCACCCTGTGTCTTGTCAGGTCAAGTTTTGACTTTGTGTCAGAACAAACTTCAGTGACTTTTTAAATTGTAAAGCCCCTTCCACTCAGCCCCTTCACACTCCCTTGGGAATGAGCCACGCTGCTCCAAAACAGCGTGGCTGTTTTCTGTTGGTCCCTGGCCATCTTCCCTTGCTTGGCTGCACCTTGTTCTTTTGTGTCTTCCCAGCTGAAGAGCCGTGTGTCTTTCAGGGCAGTGCAGGCTGTGTACCGCCTGAGGGGCTAACTCTGCCCCTCTGGGTTTGACCACTTTTCCCCTCCAGACTTGTAGCAAACATTGTGCAGTTTGCTTCATTTTACCCTCTAGCAGCAAGATTTGGGCCTGAGAGGAGTGGGATGAGGACTGACAGTGCTTAATGTCTAAACAATTATTTACAAGAATAATATTTGTGAGATGCCTTCGACTTCATTTTCATTCTTTCTCATCTCCAAAACACCAAACCAATGAACCCTTCCTGCCAGGGCATGATGGATATTTGGCAAATGTGCAGGGATCTTGACTGTTCCTCAGTTCTTATGTCCAAGTCCCTCTGGATCTAGCCTGAGACCCTGGCAGCAGCCTAACAGAATAGTCAGTAGCATTTGCTAACAGAGTAACAGACTGAACTTTATTTCTTTTATGCCATCAAGATAACATCAGAACACTAAAGCTACCCAGCCAGTTTGGGCAGTTCTCTTCAAGTTCTCTTCATTTTTGGGCCTATTCAGACTGTCCTCTGTCTCTGGTGGAGGTAAACTGAGGGAGGTGGAGGAAAAGATATTTATTCATCATGTCTTATCTAGATACTTGAGATCTGGCATGCTACCTGCAGCACGGGGTCAGACCCATTGCAGAAAACTGATAAAATATCTTGTTGAAGTAGTCCCAGTGGTGGAAATCATAAAAAAACCTAGCAGCTTTGATATGCTTATTTTATGCCTCATCACCTGCCATTGCTTTACAGAACTGTCCCCCTGCTGTTGGAGCGCTGGGAATGCTCTAACATACAAAGAGCTTTTTTTCCCGTCCTTTGTAACATTTGAGAGGAAGAAATCTGTATCCAAGGTAGAAAAGGATCTCATATTTCTTCTCAAATACTGTCATGCTCTACCTGCGAAGTGATAGTGGCGGTGCTAAAACTGTGCTCATGCTGACTGTACTTTCCAGCGGGTAATATAACGACAATGTGAAGAAAGTACAAGGCCCTGGTACAAGTGTGAGTCCTCTCCAGTATAACCTGTACTTGCCAGTACAACTTTGCCCACTGCAGGTGCTGCCTGGTGCTGCAGAGAGAGAGAACCGGCTCCAGCACTGTGGTGAGCACTTAAGTTGGAGGCAAACGTACCACATACTCAGCTGTGCAGCAGAGCTGGTTACAAGGCTGTCCTTCATTTGGCCTTTTCCCATGAAAGCTTTCTTTCAGCCACATCCAGCAGTAGGTGGGAGGCTGGGCACCCAAGGGAAGACCTGTTCAATACCTTCGCTGCTCTTCTAAAAGCGCACTAACAAAGAGATGCACCGGAGACTAGTACCAACTTTAGTCTCACGCACCCTACAGCAGAACAATAACAGTATTAAAAGAAAAATAAAGATTGATTTGCAGCATCCAGCCTACTTGGTAATGCCCAAGACAATTATTCTTGACTAGAGTTGTTTCCTCAATCGAATTACCCAGCCTGGCCTCAGGAGCA
Source organism: Lepidothrix coronata (assembly GCF_001604755.1). Lineage (NCBI taxonomy): Eukaryota > Metazoa > Chordata > Aves > Passeriformes > Pipridae > Lepidothrix > Lepidothrix coronata. The sequence continues at coordinate 916,720 of NW_016690240.1, read as the reverse complement.
ACATGTTTCTACTTGTTCTGATGGTACCAGTGAAGGTCATTGAACAAATCCACACAATCTAAAAAAGACTGGCAGCTCTGTCTTTCACAGCAGAAAGAGGTGCATACCACATAGGGGTGATATTTATTCTGGTCCATGCTTGTCACTCGATGTGGTTTCTTACAAGAAAATATTAAAACCTGAGTATGAGCCCCAAAAGATGAGTACATTTTTCCTCTCATGTAATCATGGAGAATAAATTTCCAGCCTTAGCTGGAAAAGAGCACTAACACTACAGAGTTATGCTTCTCTTCCTCCTCCCTGCTCCTTGCCCTAGACACCTTCAGGACATTTCTATTCCTTTTGCTATCTCTCGCTACCCTGTTTTAAAGTGGATTGTCTGTAATCATGCAAACTCCATTCCTGTGCACTCAACACATAAAGCTGATTAATTCACCCTTTCTGAAATTATGCACACTGCATCAATATGCTATCTAGTGTTTCACCTCTTAAATAGTGTTGTAAAAAAGGCCACATTACATTATCCCATCAATTGTACTTTAGAAACTGAAAAAAACCCACATACACAGAAAATGTCAGGGATCTCATCCAAGTGCCCTGAGCTCACAAGGCTGAGTTTAAAAACAAACTTGTACCTGAATAATGCCAGTGTTAAGTAGTTATGTTTATTATTTAAGGTTCAGCACAATTCAGATTGTTTTTTACAGAGATGCAGGAGAACAGCTACAGCAGAGCAAGAGACCCAGGAGTGTCTGTGCCGGGTCAGTGCACACAAGCAATCAGAAAGGCAGGGAGAGGGAGAAACACTCCAAAGGAAAACTAAGGAAGGAATCAGCACAATGTGCCTTAGCAGATGAATTATGAAAATAGACTAAAAAATCCAGAGATAAGGCTGGAGAAGGATAGCAGAATGGCGAAATGAGTCAAATTCAAGGTAAAAGAAAAGGAAAGGCAGAGGAAAAATAAGATTATGCAAGTATCCCCCAGTGCCCACCCAGATTTTAGGACTACCTTCCTGGCTGGAGACACCCACACATGTTCCTGGGGTGTTGGGAATGATGCTCCTCAGAGTCAAACAAAATCTCTGTCCTGCTGCTCCCCTCCTTACCTACCCTCTTCCCCTTGACTCATCCCACCTGCAAGTCTTTGACCACACTCTCAAGTGCAGCAGTTCTCTCATCACTTTGACCTCTCTGTGCTGGTGGCTGGAAAGGGACAGAGACTGTACCTGACTAAAGGCTTTTTTTTTTCATAAAATCATAGTGGCCCTCAGTAATGCAGCAAAGTTTTACTAGGCAGATTTGTTAGAAAGCTGACTTATTTACAACTTTAAAATATATACAAAAAGGACAATAACAAGCCTACTTAATGATCATGAAACAGACTTAATGCCAGGTAATCACTGCACCTGTACCAAAAGGCAGAAGGAAAAGTATAATTAAACTCCAGAATTAGAAAGAAGGGGGAAAACAGTCTAATAATAGCTACTTCACCAATAAACATAAAGGTTATAAGTGAAATCCCCAGAATTTCAAAGTCAAAATATATTTGTAAAAGTGAAAAGGTTAGAGGCAGAAAAAAAATAATCAGACGGCAAAAGGTAAATAATCCATTAATCATGCACAGCTGCTGAAGTGACTGAGTGAGCAGGATGCTGGTTGGGCTGTGGAGCAGCAGAGGCGATGCCCGGCCACAGCCAGCATGGCCAGCCCTGCTCCGTGAGCAAAGGTGGCACCTCTTGCCTACAGCAACCATTGCCTGCCAGTAGGAAAGAAACAGAGTAATTAGAAACAGGCACTAGAAACAGTTCCTATGGGAAATGCTGTGCTTAGAGGGGAGAAGCATATGGTAAGAGGCAGAACTCAGCAGGCTGCAGCTAGACAGATGCTTGTGGAAAATCAAGCATGACTGCAATGGCAAAAGCTGCAGGCTAAGGAGTGTTAGCCAGCCTTGTAACCACTGACACGGCACCTTCACTTCGCCATTCACTTTTTTCTGTTTTCTTCTTTCGAAAACAATCTGCAGGGCACTGATGTGCATGAAAAAGAAGGATATTGTCTTTACACTGAGGTTAGCAGCTGCGGTCATCTTGCTGCATTTATTTTGGATACATTTGAGTTTTAAATCTGTACGGCCAATTAATGATCAAAATGCTTTTAGTTCTCCTCCCCTGTCAACTTGTGCAGAACAGTGCCAATGGTCAAACATTTTCAGATCCATGGAATAAACAGACTCCAGTGCTGCTTCAGGCTTCAGCACAGCATTGTCTGGCCCCTCGGCACAGGCAGTGATGGGCATAATGAAAGAAGCTCCCTCACACCTCGCTTCCTGCTGGGAAGAGCTGGGAACAGCTGCTGCCCTGGTGCCTGCACCGCTGCATCCCTGAGTGATAACCTCCAAGATTATTTGTCTGTTGGGGCAGCCTTTTGAAATAAGAGGTGTCTATTGAAATGAGCCATTCTATTTTACATTTTTCTGAAGTAGAGGAGGTATCTATTCCACTGTGGGTATACTTTTTGGTCACCCTTCCTTGGTGTCTCTCCTGAAGTGGTTCTCCCTGGTCATTTAAATAGAATGCAGTGTCTTGGCTCAAGGTCTGCTCTTGCTATGACACTCACTGTGGTTTGAGTTCATATACTTTGTCTGTTTTAAATGTCAGAGGTGAGAGATACCACCAGAAGGGATCTATGGATACAATAAGGCAGAAAAAAATGTTAAAAAAAAAAAAAGGATGATATCAAGCTAGGAGTGAAATCAGGTCAATCCTGTAAGATCTTGTTCTCTAGGTCTCAGAGAATAATGCCTTTGGATGAATAAGAGCATATTTACAAAAATACTTCCTCATGCCTAATTTTGGTCTAAACTCATAATAAAGGGGCTGATCCTTTTATTGGATCTCAATGCTGAGATGCACAGAGAACCCTCGTTTAGCAAAGCACTTTCTTACATGGAGAAGCAATATGATATTACAGGTAAGAATCATGGAGATTTTGCTCTAAAGAAGGAAAAGATCTGGACTTGGGAAGGGAAGGTCTTTGGCACAAGAGCAGTCAGTGTTTTCTCCTGAAGAGAGTAGTTCCTTCGAGTAGCAATGCAAGATTATATATTTCAATATTTTTTTTGCCTCAAAATTCTCTGGACTCTTTAAATATGAAAAAGGTGAAGCTGATTTTCATGCTTGTTCTTGTGCTCAAAAGATGCACAGGGAGCCATTGAGAACCATTTGAAGAAACATTTTCAGCTTTAGACTACAAAGTAAACAAAGAGAAAATGGGTTTACTTCTGAGGCAAGGAGTTTAGTAGCTCTACCTTAACACTAACACTGCAGAGATGTGTTCCTGAACAGAAGAATCACTCCACTGCAAAAACACTTAACAGGTTACTTGAAGGCCCACAGAAGTCTCTTTAAAAGCTTTTAAAGATACCTTTTCAAAGACACTTTGGTGCTTGGACTAAGAAGTCTGCAAATGTGTCAAATTAATTGATGACTGTTAATTTAGATCCCCCTACTAGCACACAGACATATTTGTTCTCAGTCTAGCTCCTGGATATTCTCCCTACTAATGCTTAAGGCAGAGCAGATCATTGAACTGAGAGCTGAAAAGAAGCTTCATTTCTATCTTACAAATTGTACAACAATATGTAACCAGGAGGTGCCTCATTTTATCCACCTTTCTGGTTCATTCGCAAGCAAGTCTTAATTAAACAGCCATCTTAATTTAGATGGCCTTAGAAAAATGATTTAGAAAAAAATAATTTAGATGGTTTAGAACAGAGAAATTTGCCTAATTTAAGGAGTTGATAAAGAAATCGTAATAATGAAATGAAAAAGAAAAAAGAAAAAAACCAAACCACACCCATTACCTTGAAAGCAAAGCTTCCCTGATTGTTTTTTTTCTTGGTATTAGCATTGCTGTACTAAGTTGGATCTCTTTTCCAGAGAATTGGAGCTATAGGGCGTTACACTAAAAAACATTTTGAATTGAAGATTCAGAATAAAAAGTATCTATAATCTATTCCAAATAAAACTGAAGCATACAGACCTAAGAAGCAGCTATGCTAAAACTGCCAGTGTTACAAAGCCACAGGTGAACATTTGGCGTTACACTCTGCTGTAGGGTGGCAAAGCCGCTACAATGACTATGGCAAAAAAGGGCTGATAAATTGCAACAGCTGTGTTTTTCCTGCATGGTTCAGATGCCAGCTTAATAAACTGTTCCTGTGCTGGAAAGCAGGAAAATAGGACAGTGTGGGTTTCATCTGTGTGTGTGTTCCCTTTCTCAACAAACTAACAGAAAAATATGTGGTGAAGTAGTTTAAGAGGAATCTATTTTTTCACTGAAAAACTCATTCAAATAACTGAAATTTCAGCATAAACGAAGTAACACAGAGAAGTATTTTTTTCCATTTTCAGGACTGCATGTCCTAAGTTTATACGATTAATGTCAGTGCAACAGAAACTTGTTTCCATGGTGCTTTACTAGTACTCAGCCACTACACATTTATATTCAACAATAATTCCTAAGCCTACTCCTCTACCTGTGAATGCACAGCAAACCTCTTCTGGTAGCTCTAGTAACCTCTTCTAGCTCCATTAACTTTGTCCACTTTTCTATCACTTCCCCGAAGTCCTTTCATTCTGCTGCAAATAATTCCCATGGAAGATGACCTATGCTCAAAACTGGATTTTCATCCTTGAATAAGGGCCCATGCAAATCAGATACTCAGCTAAGTAAATCCAACTTACTAAATACCAGTAAAATAATGTCATGGAAACAGACTCCAATAACCTGCCTTTGCTTTTAGTCACCACTTGTCAGACATGATCACAACAATAGCAAATTAACTTTAGGGAAAAAAAACCTGACAGGGCAAAGATACTTGGGCAATATTCAAATGAACCACTTAACCTTTCGGAACTAAAAGCTTCCTGCAATAATGACACATTAGTCATTAACTCAATATGTGCTTTGTTAAATATTAGACAAGAGCTCACATTCAATTTAGCTCTCACATATACTCAGCGACAAAGAGCCATCTGTGTCAACTACAATCTCCAGGATGGGAAGTGTGCTGTGAATGGCACTCCAGCCTAGTAAAGCTCTGGCGTACGGGGAAAAATACACAACAGCCAGTACCTAATGGGGAAAGGTGATACAGAAAGGAGAATAATCCTCTTTATGGGGCTATATGCCCTCCTCAGTGCTATCCATCCCGTGCAAGCACAAACTGAAATAAAGAAGCTCCACCTAGCTTGTGGGCAGGCAAGGAAAGCTCTGCCCAAAGTAGGGTATTGCCTGTGCTGTCTGCAGGGCTTCAGGAACAGGTTTCATCATCTCACTCCTTTAACTGGCAGCTGCCACTTACCAGCTCACTGGATGGCACAAGCATAGTACCAGAAGCAGTGCTTGCATAAACTCCTGAAGCATTGACTCAGGGGCACTGGGGAGAAAAAGCTGAAGAGAATAATGACGTTAAAATATTTGGTCGGTTAAGCATGTGGACACAAAGGCGTCATGAGTGGGACCTATATGCAAATTGTGTTGAATTCCTTCACACGTAAAGGAAAAAAAGGAAGACTAGATTTACTGTCTGTCAAAAATTCACTTTTGTCTTCTCGTGTTCAATGCAGAAAATTGCTGTGTACTCTCCCTACCTGTTGGCCTTTGCTAGCCCTTACTGGCTCTCCATTCACCTTGACTGAAATGCAGTTGATAGTTGGTAATGTCAGCTGGGCTCCATATGTTCTCCTATGTTTCATATGATGTATAAAAAACATCCTGAAAGACCTCTGCTGGTCACCTGATGTTAGCCCAAAGCACATAGCAGACCTTCAAACAAAGGTTCTTCAAAATACCAAAGACTAAATTTCATTTATTGTACCATAAAAAAAAAATTTCAAGATGAGCTTCTGAGCTATAAAATGCTCCATTTATTTGTTTTAAACATATATATCAATATACATATAATATTATTAATATCATCATAATTTGTGTTAAAATGAGAAACATTATTTTTCTGTCATCACATGTATTTCAATTGCTTGAAATTTTTCTTATTGTTTCACAAGAACTAAGAAAGTGCTTTAGACAGCTCCTGACCAAGACACAGTACAAGTGTCGTCTTGTTTAGCTTTAATGATATTGCTCTGGGCAAGGTCAGCTATTTCATATTGTTCTGTCAAGAAAAGAAAACATATAAGCAATAAGATTTGAAAGGTATCAGGCCTTCTGGGAATCCTCCCTGTAAGGATCACTACAGCAGAGTCTCAACAGGAAGAGCAACAGAAATATGTAGCCAGAGGAACAAGCTTCTATAGCATAAATTTATACTTTCATTTATTTCCAAGTCTTTTAGACTCGAAGAAATGTTTTTACAATTTCTACCGAGCTCTCTATAGAGGGTTTCTCATCAGTACTTGAAAATTCAGGCTATTCTTTATTTGTGACCTATATCCAAACCCATAACAAAGTAAAGTAATTCATATTCAAACAGCAACCCAATGAAGTTTCTGAAAGTGACAAGTTTTACAACTAAATCCCTCTACTGTAAGCCATGATTTCTATATATTTTGGGTTTCTGTGTGAGCTAGTTGCTCTCTTCTTTGCAAGGACAGAGATAAGGTCTAGTTGGAAATCTTGGAAAGTCTACAGAAACTTTGTGGTTGCGAATCATAGAAGTCTTCAGCTCATGTCTTCTACTTGTGCTGGATAACGCCAGAAACACACACATTTTGGAAAACATCAGGAGAAGATCTGCTACAATTTGTCCTATATTTATTACTATGAACATTTTTCTAAACTACTTCTCTACAGTATCTTGCCAGATACAGTGAAGAGCTGAGAATACATTAAATGCCAAAACATAAAGCTGAACAGTTCTTGTCACAGTACATTATGATATGATGATAGTGCTTTTTCTGAATTGTTCCATTAGAAACGCTATTCTAAGGGGAAAAAACCCTGGTTAGTAGTCAAAATATTAGGAAGAATTCTTAGTAAACGACACCTTTAAAAGTCTACTAGAATAGCTATGGAGACTGTACATATACGGAATGAAAAAAAAAAAAAAACCAAAACAACCCCAGATAGTTTTACTCTAATATCTGTCCATACCTGGGTTTAACTGAAAGATTCAATCTGCATTAGTACTGTGTAGGCGAACAGAGCCAAGGAAGGAAAAGATACATTTTTTAGAAATATTTATGGACTTGGACAACAATATATAGTGTTAAAGGTAACTACAAAATGAATCCATAACTGAGGATACCTGCTTACACTGAAAAATATGAGCAGGCCCCAGACCCACAATGAGAAGCTGTGGAAACATCAATCTGACTTCAGCCATAGCCATTACATGACTACACAAGCAGGACCTGAAACAAATTTTAATCCCACAGGTTTTACTCCAGGTGACAAACGGGAACAGTGAGTTTTAATCACTCACACTGCCTCACGCCCACGAGTTATTTGGGTTATGGTGACTGGTTTTACAGATGCACAAATTTCTGTTCCCTATTATCATAGCACATGGCATTGAATTCAGAATCACAAATATTGAAGTTCGGTAGCAAAGACACATCAGATCCAAACAGATTTCTCCCATACCTGCAGATATCCTCTCCTTCCTGGAGAAAGAAAAGCAAAGCTCTACTGTCAGAGCCAGTACAGGATGCTTGTAGATAGGTTGCAGGGTCAAATGCCAGGGAATCTACAGATACTGTCCCTCTGCATTATAATGCCTTGTCAAGCTCTCAGAGAGCACTGCCAGGCTCAAGGTTGAGCTGTGGTCAAGATCTTCATGGGTGTGAAATACTGAGACTTGGAAACTACACACAGCACTGTCATGGCAGAGTGCTGTCCCAGTGTTGTGGGATGTTGCTGGTTAGCAAATATGACTGGTGTCCTAACATTAACCCTTTTCACTCAGGTTATTTCAAGTGAAGGGTTTGAATCAGAATTCTGGTTTGTTACTTAGGTTCTGGGTGGTTTTACCATTTAACAAACCAACGCCCTCCCCAGCTCCATACACACCCACACACATCCAAATCTGTTGGTTTAATGCAAGAGCAAGGAGGAGACTAACTCTGGGGTGCTTCCCTTCACACTCTGCCTTTCTCTGTGGAGTAGAGCCACCTTCCCTCCATGTCTCCCTTAGAGTCTCCAAAATAAAGTTTTTAAAGTTCACTGGCAGCTGCACAGTTACTTTTCTCACCAATGGGCAGAGTATCATTTCTCTTACAAACTCATATTCATGTATAACACTTGCAGAAGGGCCTCCTTTTATCTCCTCTTACTTAATCCACAGCTCTGTATTGTTCCCCTTCCCACTGTACTTGGCGTGCGGCCTGCATTGAATGTTGCGCCTGAGAACCAGTTCAGGCACTGAGCTTAATATCCATGGAAACTCTCTGTCCAGCCCTTCCCAACTCCCTTCTGAAACTCCTGTTGAAAACTGCAGGCTGGCACTACACTATAGCAATTATTATCAACTGATGCTTTAAATGTTGGTGCATCACTGGTGATGCAGTGGGAAAGAGCATACTGCAATGAAACCAGGAGAGCAAGGCCAACCTTTCTCTTCAGAAGTAAACAATACAGACTTGAATTGATTATCAGCAAATTTTAGCTCCTGTGGCTCTTCTTCCTTCAGTCTCAGCTGGGGACTGACTGGGCTGCTGGTAGAACAGGAAACTGCTCCCTCTCAGTATGAGCGGGAGAGTGGCCCGAAGCAACAACAAGTAGAACGTTATATACCAAACAGGGGTCATGCTTGGACACCCAAACTCATTAAACAGTAAATACCTCAAGAATGTGGTCCAAGTTACTGAATTTGAGGTGTTTTTCAAGAGGCTGTAGAAGCCTCTCCATACGATTGGGAACCTCGGAAGCTTTAGAAATCAGAACCGCAAATGCCAGTTGCCTTTAGGGGCACAGGCAGTGCTGTAGCCAGGGCATCTCTGCAGATCCTGTGTGCTGAATGCCAGTATCCAAAATTTTGGTGTGCACAACACTCACCTTCATCCTCGGACTTGCTCTACAATCTCAGATAAGCCCTCACTCCTGATAAGCCCTGACTGAAGGGACTGAGCAGGGAAAGATCCCTTGACCATATCAGTTGGACTGTGAGGCATTCCATGGTCATACCAGGAGCCCTTGCATGGTAGAGGTGGGAAACATCAGCTGCCCAAACAAGGTGGGAAACAAAGGATAAACAGTTATCCTTTGTAGGCTTGGTAAACCATTTACCTGAATTGCAGGGCCAGTGGAGTAGTACCATTTGTGAATCACAGCCTTAGCAGAATGGTACCAGCATTACTGCACTCCAGGAAAACAGCCCAGTAGTTACTGACTTAGGTTATGGCCAGGATGGAAACTTACTGATGACCAAAGTCAATCATCTTGTGACCCTGTAAACAGTGGCCCCAGGGGAGGCCCTTTGAGCTCTCCTAAACTGCAGCAGGATATGCCAGCACCTCTCTTAGAGCTCACAAACCCTCAAGCTTGTGATACGCAAAGAACCATCATGGATGATAAGGTCCATGTTGATTTCCCCCCCCCCATATCTCCATGCTCCTCAAGGTGCAACACTTGCCTCTTGGGAAACACTAAGGGATTTGATGTATTTCACTGAACCCAAGGGGGATTTTTGGTAGGTTCCTTTACACACAAATAAATAGGTGCACATACCGGTTTACCTGTGTGCTTCTGAATAGATTATGGTATGAATTTACTATCTCAAATCTATAGCTAAGTCATCGTTATAATTGTAGTGAACCCTATTGAATCCTTTTGTAAATGTTAACCTACTCAATGATTAAGTGCTGCTGAACCCTTTTGCAACCTTATCTTTGCATCCTTATCCTTTGGACCCTTACCCCTTTTGCATTCCTGGCTTCCATGCAAATCATTCCAAATTTCTTCCAGCTTTGATCTTCCTTTGGATGCTTTAAGCTGTGTAGTAAGTAATAGATTAAACCATGCCATCAAACTCTTCTAAGTCATATTTTCACAAAATCATATTAAACCCTGCTTTTGCCAATACCTTTGACTTTAATACCTTAAGTGGCCAAATCACTCATTTGTGTCAAACATTTACCACAGTAAACTCAAACAGGCCCAGAGGAGGATTTCAAGTGAGGTTTTCCACAGCTTTTCAATGAGTTTGTTGCTGATTTCTGAGCTGCTCAGAGATCATAACCAGCACCAGCTGCCCCCAAGAGGGACCTGTCTCCCCTCCCTGCACCAACACTTCCAAGGAACCTGGCCAGGACCAGACCCTGGCCGCTGGCCAGCTCCATGGCCATGGGGTTTGTTGGGTGACTTCCACAATGGTCTGTTTGAGGAAAGGAAGCCTGTCTGTGTACATAACTACATATACCTGCACAAGACATTTGAAAAAAATTTTGCACCTGGCTTGGGACATTCTTGCCAGTCCTCAAATCAAAAAAGTTACTCTTAAAAAAGGTGGGTTTCAACTTTTGCACTTAAATGTCCACTATATATTTTATCAATATATATTCATATATAATATAATATATAATATATATTGGCATGTTCAACACATATGTATGATTTTGTATTCTCTTTTATATTATATATACACATACGCACCTATATGTAACTATATAATTATCAATATGTAACTATATAATTATCATTCTTAATGACTGATTCCTACAGGACAGCAAAATAGGCATTATGTGTTGTCTCATATCATTGTAACAAAGTTCTTCCAGATTTGGGGAGGGGAGAGAGTGGTGAGAGGAGAGGGAAGAAGAGAGAAACTGCGTGTGAACATTTTTGTTCGAGGGGATTGAAGGCTTTTAAGGGACCTTTACAAAAATCACATTTAAGAGACCTCTCGTTCATCTTGCAAATAGTAGAAGAGCTTGCAGGAAATGATAATTATCTCCTACTACCACTTGCTGGTACACTATAAAATATTCTTTTAAAATATCTAATGCGTTGAGGTGTGTCAAGTAGCTTTTTCACCACATGATGTGTGATAAACAGGATATCTCTCGTAATCATAAATCTAAAGCATGCGGGATGTAAAGATTAAAAGAGCAGTGTTTTTCCTTAAATGAATGTAATCAATGTGCTTATTAGTTTGCTGCAGCAGAAGGAGGGAGTGGGTGGGTGTTTCAGAGTTGGCACATGTCTATTTGGCAACAGTGAATAGCCTGAGTGTTTATAGAGAGAGCTCTGTGGAATCCCTAGATTCTGCAGATTTTCTTACCAATTTTGTCTCAGATAATTAAGGATTTTAAATAATAAAAGAAAAAGTTAAAGAGGAAGTATGAGCTCCAGCTGGATCAAATAAAAAATAATAAAAAAGAAAGAAGGGTTTTTAAATACTCAGTATTGCCTTAAAACTAAAAATCAGCACTAAGGCACAATTTGGCTCTTAAAAGTAACTATGGAAAACTGGCACCTGCTTCCTCAACAGATCTGCTCTGTGGATGTATCCAGAGATATATCTTCTTAAACTAGTGATTAAAAAAAGTTTCTACAGCTGTTTGACCTGAAAGATACAACCCATAAATGGGACAGGACTGAGCTGGAGACTTTCTGGTCCAGATGTGGCCAAACTGCATCACTGTATTGATACTGCAAGCAACAACCCCAACATCTAGAAATCCCATCCTCTCCTGCAAGTAAGGATAAAATGTTACAGCAAGCCTAAAATGAAAAACATATGTAAGCTTTCACAAATGCAGATGAGTTGCCCTTTGGTTATGCTTGGGAATAAATGTGGCAGATGTCTAGTTGGGACAAAGCTTCCTTTACCCACCTGGTGAGCAGGTCAACTGAGGCTTAGGCACAGCAAGTGCATCATCTATGGAAGGAAACTTCTTGCTGCAACAAACTGGCAACAGCAGTATTATTGCCTCTTTCACACACACACAAGAGCCAGCTCAGCCACTGCTGCTGCCATCACAGAGGAGGTGAAGACACAGAGAAAGGATATAATTCAGTTTTGAGGAATGATCTGCTGCCACCTCAAAGCAGTGGTCATTCATGGTACCTCTCCAGCACTGCTAGTGGCAGCAGAAACAAAAGGTCTGATGCACCCTCCTGCATCACCTTTCCTCCTTTCTGTACCCAGCTTCACATCCTAGAAACACAATTCTGTTTCATCTACAGTTCCAAAAAGCCATAGGCCAGTTTTGAACACCAGATAAAAATTGTGCAGCCATATTAGGTTCAAAAAGTCCCAATAGCCTGTTGAACTGAGCCCTTGGGGGTCTGGTGGCCAACTTGGAGCATGTAAAGAGGTAGCACTGTTCTTCTCTGAGAGCAGCATCTCTGGTGCCATCAGACACAACTTGACTCAGGACACAGCACAGGGGCTGCAGCATGAGCTGCAAGCTGCTGAGGATGGACAGACAGGATCAGGGCAACTGGCATTAGCACGCTCTTATTTGGATTCTCTGCTCAAAGCTTGGACGCCCTCATGAGCCAAACAGATCTCCGGTGCCATTCCCAGTGTTCAAGTATTACCAAATTCCTGCAGCTCATGGTCAGGCAGTAAGAAATTTCTCTGTAGTCCCATACAAACTCTGGAAAGGAGCAGGAGCTGAACTATGTGCTAGCCCAGCACCATAATAGCTCCTTAACTGCAATTTTATTCTGAATTGTTCTAGTCTTTATAGCTATATGGCTTCCCTAGGCCATAACTAGAGCATAGTTATCAAATTAGCTCATGGAATACTTTTTTTTTCTTTGATCAGAAAGAATAAACTCTCTTCCCTAGTTCTAATACATATAATATATGTGTATAACACCTAGATGTATATGACAGTGTGTGTGTATGTACATGCATATAATACGCTGATCAAATACTATTTTATAATGAAGTGTTAATGTCTGGTTGACCACAATCTGTGTCCTACTTTTACGATCACTAAAAGAGACTGAAACTCTAGGGCAATGTATTATTTTGCCAGTTATATGAAATTAAAAGCTAAGTAACACTAGCAGCTATTCAGAATAGGGAAAAATCTGTACATTGTAGAGATGTTTTATCTTGTTTTGTCCAGTCAGTGACTAAATGAATTAGATGATATTCAATTTTAAAAACCTAAAATGCACCTACTAGGTGCACTTTACCCTTTTTTCTTTTTAAATTTAATATTCAAAAGTTACACTGAGCCACTAAACCATATAACACCATGCATTATTTGCAGTCATAATTCCCACATCACAGCTCTACCAGACCCCCATTGAGGAGGCTCCTTCTCTCCTGTGAGGCCAGCTCCTCCTCAGACACTGGCAGCCTCCTCCTTTCCCCCCCCAAAATAAAGATGAAGTGCTTTTATACTCTCTCCAGGAGCCACTTCTGTGCACTGATATCACACCCAACACCACTTTTAAGTAATCTTTGCTTTAATGCCATTGCACTGAGGCACCTCCCCACTTGGAGGCATCCTCCCATTTGGGGAAACACCAGCAGGGATCCAACAAGGAACACCTAAAAGGCCTGGCAAAGCTTACAGCTCTTTCACAGTGTTCAGCATTTAGTGCTGCATTGAAATGGGTATTTACAACTCTAGAGGCTTTGCCAGCTTTTGGCCTCACCAAACCTTTCTGATTAACAGATGCAGAGAGTGTAGGAGCTTCTTGGCTTAGGACAATTCTATTCGGTGGGAGAGGGAGAAAGGACAAACCTCCACCCCATTTGCTCTCCAGTGAACTGGGAAATCTGAAGAAGCCATGGCAGGAGTGCAACCCATAAACTGCACTGTGCCATGTGCATTGATGGGAGGATAAAGATTGGATCTTAAATCCTTAAAAACATAAGGGCCTGATGTAAAGGGCCATGAAGTCCATAAGGTTTCCACTGACTTTGGATCAGGTCCTGAGTGTAGCACACAGCAGGATATTATCCTTAGGCAAGACCAGAACAAATGCCATCTGGAAGAGTCAGAGGAAAGAGGTGTTTGCTCATCCTGAGCTGTGAGGTACATCCTGGATCCTTCCTCCACACACATAGCATCTGGATAGAACATTTTAAATTGAATCCTTCAAAGCACTTTCCCAACTGTTCATCTTTGGCAGTGACCATTTTCCATGACATGTTGATTACACCTACCATTTCCATGACCATCTATTATAAATAATGGCCATGTACAGAACTGTGTAGGTGAAGCACATTAATGTTGACACCGTTCTGTGATGGGGGCATGTGAAGCTGCTTCTATGGGAAGGTCCCTCCTCCCCTGCTACTTTGATTTTTCCGCTCCTATACTTGATGACTAGCAATAAAAATGGGTAAACAGAGATCCAAGGGAAATGAAAATACATCTGCAGAACACTCAGAGCCAAAATACACAAGGTGGATAATTTGCATGCTGCATGTAAAAAGTAGTTACGCAGCTTTCTTCCTACTCTTTACATCTCCATAAAACATAATAATGGATTTCTAATTATACATCCAAATAATAGGCAAGCTGCAAGATGCTGGGAGAAAATTGGAAAGGGGGAAAGAAACTAACCAAAGGTACAGATGTAACGAGGGTAGTGACATTTCTATAGAGACGCTTTAATGGTTGTTAAGTAGTAATTTTGAAACAGACATTTTTTAAGTGTCCTAATAGGAGTTTTCATTTTCAGACAATTTGCTACACAGTTAAGTGATGTCAGACTACAAGCTGCAATCTACTACAATGACCAAAGAGGAGCTGTTTTCACACCCATCACAATATATAATTGATTCCTAAAGTGGCTTTCTACAAAAGAAACCAATCAGATTTATGCCAAATTCAGGCAGTGGATGAAGTCTCGACTTTTGATGCTAAATATCTGATAAACTTTATGCTAATGTAAAGTGCTTTATTTGTAAATTTTAAGTTCCTTAAGGTAAAAACAGTGGATGATGAAACACAGCCAGGGTCCCCCTTTTATTGGTAAATAAAATCAACTGCATTGCTGTAGGAAAGGCCACATCTTCTGCCCATGCACAATGAGAGCTCTGGCCAGTGGTTCCTCCTTCCCACACTGAAGCCCTTCCCAAACTTTGTCCTACCAACCTGAGGGCAGCCCAGCTGCCTGCCTCCTACTCACCTGCTGCCAGGTGTGTTGGTGGGGGAGATTTGGAACCCCATCCCTCATGAATGAAGGGTGACATCCCAAATGGTTGAAACACTAGACACAATCACTGCACCCCTTGCTGCCACAGTTTCCACACTGAACAGCAATTCACCACCTGAGCTGGCTCCTCTCCCAGCCTTTCCCAGGCTTTCCCCAGCCTTCACCAGACAGCAGGGCTGGCTTGGTGCTCTTGGAACTTCAGTTGCCCTTGACTCTCTGCTGCTGCTCTGAGCTCTTCTACCTCCTGTCTGGTTTTTGTTTTGTACCTTGGGATATCTTCAGGGGGCAGACGCTCTCTGCATTCCTGGTCTGAGGCATGAGTATTCCAAAGGGGAATGTGTATGCTTTGCATACTCAGCCTGTCAATATCAGATCCATCAGCACACCTGATGCAAACAGCTATCCCTGATGAGTTAAGGCAGAGATTACCCAGAAATCTGGCTGTTAAAGAAACAAAGAAGAAATGCTTTTCTAATGAAATTTTCTAAATATTGTTTTCCTTTCTCATTTTGCTTTAGTCAAATAAAATCGTTAAGGATTTTTTGCAACTTAGGTACAAATAAGTCCTTCAGCCTTGGAAGCATGGACTTAGAGAAGAAAATAATCTGCCTGTTTGCTTAACCTCTGAAATTAAATGGAGTTCAGAGGTAATTTTGGGGGGATTTCGAATAGATCTCAAAAGTGACTTTCTCACAGGGAAAGAAACTGTGAGGGAAGCTGACTGTTAAACCTGTATGTCTCATCAGCTCTCCTAGCAGAAGCAATAGTCACCAGAGAGCTGTCTCAGGTGAAAGATGTGGGAGGGACCCCAATGGCCTTGGCTCAAAAACATCCAAGAGATGTCAGCACTCATGTCAAGATCTCACTAAAGAACATGTTTTTAATTCCTAAGAATTTAACTGCAGCTGAGAGAGCAGGAAACCAAATCCCTCTCTACCTTGCAGGTGACACAATCCAGGGGTGAACTTTTGCTAAATAACAGATCCTAGATGTCTACTACGAGCAGGGGTAGCCCTTGCTTCAGCAGTGCTGGGGTCCCTCCCCATCAGAAGGCAACAGCCTCAATGAAATCTGAGTCTCACTTCCCTCTCGCAGCAAACACTCCAGCACCAAGCCTCGTACTACAATGCACCACAGCAGCAGTTGCCTGGGAGGTTTTCTTAGCTGCCCCCAAGTTGCTTAGTGAGATGGGAATGTCCAACCTGGGTTGAGCATCAAAGGTGACACCCAGAGAAAGGCAGAAGATCCCAACAGCCCAGCTGTCCTATGATTTTGTCGGTGAGCTGAGTCAGGAGGATGCTGTGCAACTCTGATTCCATTCTCCTTCTGCAATGAGGTTGAAGGAAGCAGAAGTTTTGTCTCATGGTACTGTCACTATTCACATCACAGCCTTCTCAGGCATTGCTGTTCCTGCCCAAGAGCCCTCAGTGGGGATTTTGCTGGCTAACCTCACACCTGCAGAGATGGGCATGTGGTGCTCAGACCAAGTGTAAAAAGGGGTTTGTAAGACAGGGACACAAGGTGCTTTACAAATCACTGATGTCTTCTTTCTCCGTTATGCAGTCTGTAACAATATTCTTACAATTTCATTATTAACAATTGATGATATATAATCACTCTTGCTTTGTAAAGTATTTTCTTCTAAAGCTTCTATTACATTATATGAACACAACAAACAAAAAAATCCTGTTGATATCTCCACCAGCTCAAAAGCATTACAGCTGCTACTGCCCCTATATGATCCAACTCTCAAGGAATAAGGTATATACGGTCAAAGTTTGAGGCACCACCAACCCAAATCCTAGAGGGCTGCTCTGGGACTTGAAATAAGGACTGTCCCAAACATGTTGGAATTTTTTTTTAATAATCTCTGCCCTGGTACCACTAGTGTAATCACTTTAATCTTAACACTCCTGTGTCTTAGGAGACAGAGCAGTTACTAAGGTAAAAGGTAAGCAGGTAAGTAGGAAGGTATTGAGACCACTCCTGGAACCAAGGAGAATTTACTTTTGTTGATTTCAGAGACAAACCAGCACTTTCAGAAGAAAGTGTCAGTGCTACTATCCTGCTAATCATCTGTCAGTCTGAAATTGCTTCTGTGATGTACTAGTCTGCTCAGGACTTGTGGCAAGCACACACCACTCTGCTTACATTATTTATTATGTCAGTATCATCAGCATCTGAATATGACATTTATTGAAATGATGAAGAAATAGTCAGGACACATCTTGAATGCTTTAAAGATTCAGGGTGTTGAAATACAGACCTCCCCTGCAGAGCATCCAAGGCTTTTTTCCTTCAAAATGTGCAAGTTCCATCAGAGCAGAGGAGTATCCATTACTGCTAATGTGGCTGGTAACTAGAAGAGAAATGGCAGGTGGACTGGAGTTGCCCACCAGCAAGACTTCAACATTCAGTTATTTAATACTGAAAACTAAAAGTGGAGGTGATTTCTGAAACAGTGGTTGACAGTGGGTGCTAAGCACTATGAAGTCTAAAGCCATTACTGCCCATTTATTTGTGCATTTTGTTCTGCTCCCACACTGCTTTGTTTATGTGGGCAGGTACACGGGCAGTAATTTATATTTACATGTTTGTCTGGAATGTAGTAACCTACTGAAACATCTATCCACTGGGCACTAGCACAGCATAAAAATACATTTGCTTCCAATTCTGGCCTACAAATTTTTATCTGTACAAAATAGCACAAAATATTGGAAAAATTAATTTCAATATTTACAAGGATTTTATGAACCTGTACAGATAAAATGCAGTTTTAATAACAAATCCCCCTCCCCATAGCCAAAACTGATTTCTGGCATTTTATCTAAATAATTATGTTTATTATGTATGTATATATTTAGTATGAGATTGGTAAGGGTGGGTTTAGGTTGGACATAAGGCAGAAATTCTTTATAGTGCAGGTGGTGAGACACTGGAACATGTTGCCCCAAAAAGCTGTGGCTGCCTCATACCTAGAAGTGTTCAAGGCCAGGTTGGAGAGGGCTTTCAGCAATCCTGTCTAGTGGAAGGTGTCCCTGTCCATTGCAGGGGGAGTGGAACTAGATGATCTTTGAAGGACCCTTCCAACACAAACCATTCTGTGATTCTGCAATTTTTGATGACTGGCACTATGCTACAGTAGCATTTCCAAGTTTCAAACATCAGCTGACATTTCTTAGCATCACATTGTAATATTAATTTGAAAGTGTTACTTATACACTGAAATTAGATTGCTGAAAACTATTATTAACTGACATTTATTATTTCTCACAAAAACTTCTTTCTCTTATCAGGAGAAAAAAAAAAATCCTGGAAAGACAATCTGATTCTACCCTTTTGAAACCAATTACATTTATTTTCAGGTGAATCTGTTGTTATCAAATCACTATTTATACGGAAGATTCGTCACAGTCTCTTTTCCAAGCATCCACATCCCACTTCTGGCAACGGCTCCTTGCATTCGGTTGCGAACTGCGCCATCTTGTGGCAACGCAGCCACTTTAACACACACCAGGGACACGCTTGAGCTTCACCTCCTCACTCGCTGGGCTCCGCACCAAAGAAATGGGACCAAAAGCACCAGAAGTAGATGGCATAGATACACTCCATTTACCTTAGAGGAATTTTTGTATCTTAACGCAAAGAAGAAACATCAAAGTGGTGGAAGAAAAAAAAGAAAAACAAAGAAGAGCCTGGATGAATCACAACATACGTTGCCAAGAAAGCATGGAAGACTTAGTTCTTTTTGACCGCATTCAGAAAACATTTTCATGTTTAGGGTATAAGCACCTGTCACATTCAGGACACTAGATTCTGAAATCTTTCTGGCAAGGTAAGTTGGTCCACACTGTTCAAGTGTTCAAAACTGAGACCTGAGAAGCCTGGCTCCAACACAGAAGGCAGGTGTTCAGGACCGCTTCTCTCGATAACCTTGAGAATGCAAAGGAGTGAGAGCAATAGGAAGTTAAAACACATTATTCAAACTGATGAACGGATTCTATTACTGTGCTGCTGTCACAAACAACAACTAACAACCCCACTACATTTCCTTATTTGGCTCTCCCATACAATTCTTTTCTGATGAATCTGTAAAAACCAGTGAAAAAAATGGTAGTCTCACCTTTTTATCAGCTTTAACACTACAGAAATAGTCCTTCTTAAAAAAACTATTTAATTTCCTATCTCCTAAATGTTGACATATATTGTAGATGATTGAGAGGAATTTCATACAAATGAAAATTTAAAAAAAACCCAAACCCAACATACAATTCTGTTTTGGTGTTTTGTTTTTTGTTGTTTTTTTTTTCCTTTTAAAATGTTTTTCTCTTTTGACTCAGTTTCAGAATTAGTTGGAGGTCTGAGTAAGTGACCTGGCTGCACAGCATTAACTAGTATTTCTGGGGAATTTCCTAAAATGTTGTGATAAATTCTGAAACTTTGTCTCAATTTTTTTGCTGGGTCCAAACATCAAAGACTATGCCCATTCTTTTTTGGAAGGTAGAACATTACTAATTCCTTTAAAACATGATAAAAGACTTGGCATGTTGTAAGTGCAGATCTGCTGTTGCACTTGTAGCTTTTTGCCTAATAATGAGGTAGGAAAATTAATTGATCAATTCTCATTTGAGAAGATATTAAGATAAAAATTCTACTATTTAATCTCTGCCAGAACCTTCTTCAGCTAGCATCTTCAAGTCCGTGTGCTTATGTATATTTTATTATTGAGCATGTCAAAAGAATCCTTAGGTACCTGTCCCAGAACGGATAAGTGTTTTTATTACAAGTCACAACTTCTACTAATACATAATACAGAATTATTTTGCTACACATAAGCAATTCAGATTTAAATTAACAGAAATGCTAATTAAGCAATTCTGTATTTGCCTTAGTGTAAAAAATCTCATGCAACACCCATTTGTTTTTCAAAGGGACAGGTGAAATGCCTCAGCTGTTGAATTCAATTTAACTTCTTTTGGGTTGGAAGATTCTAAAATCCGAGTCCAGCCATTAACCTAGCACTGCCAAGTCCGGCACTAAACCATGTCCCCAAATGCCACATCTACATGTCTTATAAATACCTCCAGAGATGGAGACTCCACCCTTCTCTGGGCAGCCTGTTCCACTGCTTGACAATCCTTTCGGTGAAGAAATTTTTCCTAATATCCAATCTAAACCTTGCCTGGTACAACCCTTTGGCCATTTCCTCTCATCCTATCACTTGCTACTTTGGAAAAGAGACCAACACCCACCTTGCTACAGCATTCTTTCAGGTAATTTCAGAGTCATGTATTTTGATTGAGATGAACTACCTTAGCAATGAGAAATCTTGTCCAAGTTTATAGAGTATTCTCATGAAACAGGAGTTAAAAAGAAGCACAGAGTGGCTTTGGAGAGTAAGGAATCACAAACACATCAGTCAAGGATGCATACTCAGTTTCTGACCTTCTCTGTCTTAGCTCATGAGGTCTATTTACTTGCTGCACCCTCCTGAATGCTGCTTGGGAAAATAACGACCCATACAGATCACTCAGAGTTGCTTATCAGCTGCAGTGACCTGCTGGCACCTTTTGTGACCTCTGAGGTTTTAAGTTTTTGGTATGATCTACAGCAAATAAGCAGCAGAAGTAGTACTCTAGCACTTAAAAAAATCTGGCTGGGGAGGAAGAATTCAAAGTACTGAAGTCTTCTAAATTAAAAGTAAGTTTGAAGGTGTCGTGTTGTTAAAACTACCGAGTTCAATTTTTTTTTTCTGCTTCCTCCTGAGGAGATGAATTTTATCCTCTTTTTTCTGTAGCCCAGTTCCTACAGGACAGATGAAGGATGTGCTCTTTCTTGAAAGTATTTGACTGCTGTCCCAGGAAGGAACTTGGCAATAAACCAAAACCTTAAGCTTTTGGATGAGTGCTGTAACCACTAATCTATTTTGGAAGGCTACAATTATAGACAGGAGGTGGGCAGCACTGTCATCACCTCCTGCTTCTGATTTTAAAAAAGAAAAGTTATGACTGTATTTGGCAAAGAGTCCAATGCTATCTTTGTGCACTAGCCATATTCGGAACACGCATCCTTGATCAGGCCCCTTGAGATTTAAGGGGTGGAGAAGAGTATTCTAAAAGATTAACTTCAGCCTAATCCCTCCAGCTCTTTCTGCATTTGGGGGAAGAACCGAAAAAATTACTCCTCCAGAGGGTGATTCAGAGCAACTAAATTTAGGCACTTGCTCTGAATCACTCCCTACTTAACCTAGTGAAGCATCCTAGAGACAACTGATTCCACAGGCAAAGGTTATCCTCTGTGACTGTTCCTCTCTCAACGTCCCCTCAATTGTCAGTACCATTCTCACTAGCTTCTCAACTCCAGCATAATTTAGGTGGGAAGTTGTCACTTATCCTCAGATACCTGTGAGGCAGAGAGAGAGGCACGTCAAAGATGTCCAAATACCTGGTTAGGAACTGCCTAATGTCAGAATTTAGACTGGTAAGTCATTAAACAAATACACTGATTTTTAGAAGTTGTAATTCACCAACAGTTCCATAAATCGTTACCGACTTCAGTGAAGCTAAGATGCAAAGTTGGCACTCAAGCTGCTATTTTAGATTTAGCATTCTGGCAAATCACACCATGATTTTCCACAATTTTAAATAAATTTAAAGAAAGCTGTTTGTTGCTTTTTAAACAGGAAAAAACATAGTGATTATAACGGGGGAAAAAAAAGTCTTTATTACTAAATATATTTTGACAACAGTTTTAAATGATAAATCAGTATGTTTTGAAGTTTTGGTAGCACTTGTCATTCTTTAAATAGCCAGACTTATCGCTTTTTCCAGGTGAATTTCCGTCTGGCTCCCTCTTGACCGGGCTTTTTTCGTTCCTTCACACGTGGGTCAACTGTCAGTAATCCAGCTACAAAGCACAGAAAAGCACCCGTTTATTTACTGTTACTAGTTAGTATTACAGGTATACTTCATGTGATGCAGTAGATTCAAGGCAGCCAATAACTCTGACTTTCACTAACAATATGAATTGTAACATCTAGAAGGATAAAGGTACAGTATAAAAACACACTGAAAAGACTGTCATCATATATTCTAACATTTTAACTTTTCTTTAGTAACCAAGCTTTCTTCACATTTTTCTTTACAAACCACTAAAAGAAATGAATCTATAAAACACTGTTTTATATCTATTCATATTGCTAGATCCTTTAGAGCAGTGGCCTCCAAACTCTTTTTGATCATTTAGTCCTATCAGTAAAATATTTTTGAACATGCACTTCCAATATATGTATATTTATTCATTTGTAAATGAATTTACAAAGTCTAAAATTTTTTTACTGAATCCCCATGGATCAGGTAGGGTACACATACTCCATTTCAGAGACGACTGCTTTGGTCCTTCCAAAAGTATATTTGGCAATGTCCAAAACATGTTCAGAATTATGCTGATCTCAGTGCAGATACCAAACTCATTACGATGTCTGTTTACAAGGGTATTCCTAGCAAGTCATACTTGTCAGTACTGAAAAGGTACAGTCAAGGAAACTTATTGTGAAGACAGTAGCATGAAAATAGCCTTGGTTCCATGGATGACAATAGAGTTAAAAAATATCACAGCTGTTCTGCCAGTAACACAGGCAGGTATTCTTGCTACTAGTCCAGAAAAAGTATAGTTAAAAGTTCACTGTTAATAATTCCGTATTTGCTGAAACAGCATGGCATCTTATCACAGAGAAGCATCAAATACTGCAGTTATCTAAATAAATTCCATGTTATCCTATGTAACTTCTAAACACTAAATAATGCAAGAGTGGAAAGAAGCTCCCTCAGTTTGGCTAGTTGCATGCAATGTGTTTATGCTCATTACTCTCTCTTCAAAACTAACCCTCCAGCATTTACATTCAAGAAGAAAACTTTTTTAAACATGAACAAGATGCAATTAGCCAAGTAAAACAAAACACAGTCTTAGTACCTTACAGCTCACTAATGCCTGATCCAGATTTATTTACTACTGAATACACATTTGTGTTTTGTGATTCTATGTTAAGGCAATATGAGCTGGTTAATAGACCTAAAAAAGGTCATGAACAGATGGAAAGACTTGAGAAGTCATCCAAAATGTACACAAAGGATGCTAGGAAACAAGTGAAAACAATCTAAAAATAAATGCAGATCCCTTTTATACAATATACAAGGTTTCATTGGGATTATTTACTCAAATCTGATCCTTAATGATCCTTGTATTAATTCTGTTAATTACCAGAAACGCATTAAGAAACACTGAAATAATTTCAATTCCTACCTTGCCTCATGAATTCCACCTCCTTTTCTGTCACAAAACTCCTTAAGGCTTTTGCACAGGCTAAACGTATTGCTCCAGCCTGTGCAGATCTTCCTCCACCAGAGACTGTGCAAACCGCATCATGTTTTCCAATTCTGCCAAGAAACTGGAAAGGGAACAACAACTGCTCCCTAAAAAAAAAAAAAAAAAGAACAAAAATAAATAAATGCAATATATTCACATGCATAAAGTTACATGCTAGGCACATAGCTTATCATAGTATATACAAAAAAAGTTAACTTTCAGGCAGAGATCCAGAAAGATATTCATATCTCATTCAAATCAATAACAAAACAGCAGTTAGGAGCATATTCTTACTGCCAATGGCAAGTATTTCAGTTCCACTACTTATCTATAGATGCCAAGATCTGTCCACTCTGGATATTGAAACTGAACAACCTCTCCCCTCTATCCTTGAGCTTAAAAACTACAATATAAAATAAAAATCAAAATCACATAAAGGATAGAAACCTTACGTCAGCCTTATGACAAGTCTTTTCTATATCAGACTGTGCACATCCTCCAAAATCTGAAGCTTTACATGAAGTGTCTCCCCTCGTCTGCTTCCACTATGTTACTGTATGCCAGAGCAATTACACATGCATACAATTTGCAAATCTCTACATTTAAAGGTAATATTTATTATTTATTTTTAAAATAAACTGCAAGCCCCTTCTAGAGGGACTAAAATTTGAACTATTCAAACAGCCTGCGCTCTTGGTTTTTACATCTCTTCAGGAAGTGAGAGATAACAAACACAGAGCAAGGCTTACCTATCAGTTCTTAAACTCCTGAAAATTAGAAGAAAAATGCAAGACACCTTTTCATAAAACAGATAGTTATACAGAAACAAGAACAGAGAACCAACTTCATGGAACACAACACCAGCATATTATTGCATGGCATTACTTTTGCTGGAACAATTTAAGTACAGTAAGAATACAGCATTTCATAGTGTTCTCACCTGTCCTGCAGCACTGGGAAGTAATGCAAAATGTCTTTTCCATTCACTGTCATTTTTCCGGTCCCATTGTCATAAACTACTGCAGTAGCTCTTGCAGTTTTTCTTCTACCTTAAAGGAATTAAACCCAGACTATTATGAGGCTTCAATATTCTACAGAACTTCAACTGATTAAGTAGTTAGCAAACCACAACACTTTCATACAGTGTCAGCTGTTTGTTTTTGTAGGTTGAGGTAAGAAAAAAAAAGCAAACAAAGAACAACTGTCTTTCAATATATTTTAACCAATGTTTATTAAGTGGGGGAGAAGTGTGTGTTGGGAGGAAGTAGAGATAATGCTCTACCTCCCATAACTTCAGTGGTTCAGGACACTTTCTAGACCTGGTGATGCCACGATAGATGAAAATACAGAGTTTGTTGAACTACTACATTTACCATTAAGTGCAATTTCTAGTAATATTAAAATACTTTATAAAATCATAAAAATGTACAGTAGTTCAAGAATATTCACTTGGTAAAGATTAACACTTTAATTACACTGGTATAAGCAATAATATGCAGCATTAATACAGTTCCTCAGAAATTGCTACTTACTGTTACTTCTCTTTAAGTGCAATAGTTTCAAGCTAAAACATGACAAACTCTCTGTGTTGAAGTCTGAGACCAAATTCCTTTAGCTCACAGGAAGCAATCATTCTGATAAACGAATTATGAAACAAACGGCATTTTTCTTCATGTTGGGGCTTATGGGATACAAATGACTGGTTTTGAACTTATTACACCTGGTGGCTTTTCTTAAATAACATGGATCGCATGTTTATCAAATTTCAGTTACTGTTCTGAAGATACTACTGAACACCAGTGTGAATTAAACCACAGTTTGGTGATCTCACATCTCTTTGTTGTCATGTAATCTTGAAGACAAGCCAGCTAGAGCAAAGCTCTCTTGCCATTTTTATTCTAAGCAACAACCACTGTTATATCCATGGAATTCTTCGTATGTTTTTGTGCTCCCTTCAGTCCTCCACCCTCTATGTTCAACAGTCAACTCCTGCCAAAAATGAAAGTCTTTTTGTATCCTACAGCATGTATCACAACAGAGTCCTCTCTACACAGCTACCACTGTACAGAAATAGTGGTAAAACCAGTTGATAGAATCTGGGTTAAAAAGTTCCACTTTGTTACTAGACCATGTCATAAAATGGGTATGCCATAACATCATTAACAACTATACATGCAGTATACACATAACCATATAAAATGAAGTAGTGACTCTTTCAGCAATATTGTACATACTAGAAAAGAAGCAACATGAGGAGGAAAAAAATTCTGCATTGTTACCAGCAAACTCGAAATTATTACCTTCACCGGTGCTGAAGGCCACTCCTTGCTCATCATACTGCAAGGGCTCAATAACTACTTTTTGCATCTGCACAGGAAGTTCTTTGGAAAACTTCTGTATATACTTCTCCTCGATGTCACTACACGGCAAATCCGTCAATTTTTGTAAGAGTTGAATAAATCTCGAATACTGTAGGACAACAAGACTTCATTAAAGGATGCAAATGTAATTGCATTTGCTAAAACTTTCTATTTTTATATAATGGATCTTTCCTACTTCACTTTTATTGATGATTTCTGACAAGATGACACTTTTGCACCTACATACTGATTTAAGAACAGCATGCAGTTGCATCATTTTCTGTGTAACTAAAGACACCTAGCTCTTTCTTCAGGTAAAAGTGAAACTTTAATTGAAAGCATAACCAACACCTCTGTAATAAAGGATTTTGTATTAGAATGAAGTTCATCTGACTTTTAAAAAGAAAACATTGCGGGAGTCATTATTTTATTATTGTTTTATTAAAATGGCAAAATGAAAAGATCTTCACCTGATTTTAAGTAAGTCAGCATATTCACTGACTTGGAAATAATTTTATTTCACTAAACTGAACCTCATAAATGATTATATTTCATAACATATATAGAAAATGCCTATCTATCTATCTTTGGCTGCTCAAGTTGAGTTACTGTAATGTTTATGATTTCCTTTAAAACTGAACAATCAAGCTATTTAAAAATTCAAGAGATACTTGACTTAAAGGGCAACCTCTTGAAATAAATTATCTTTTGCTACTGTGTGGTTCTCCTTCCCCCTTACATCTCCCTCCAAAGTTCTTCAACATGTGATTAAAAGAGTACACACCTCTGTGTTAACCCATTTGTGCTAAAAGCTGGGATGTCCTGTTATGAAGTGTTACTGGCAGGAGCACCAGACAGCTGTCACAGGATATAAAGGTATGATATCATCTAAAATGGATTTTTCATATAGATATCATAACCTGATTTTTGAACGTTTTTCTACTTACAAGTGATTATTAAAAGTATTTTTTCTTCCTCTGTTACCAGAGTCTCCTGCACAAAATTACTATTTTCTTGTAACTTAACAATAGGCCTTGGAACTCTGACATCTCTTGAAAACTACTTCTGTCTAACTATATAATACAGATGTGGTAAAGTCCTTGGAGAGTGAAAAATAAAAAAAAAATCAATAGCTCTGATTTTCATAATGCAAACACCACAGAAAATTTCAATGCAGTGGCAAAATATACGAATTTGAGCAGGTAAGACTGGCAACTTATACTGAGATCTTTCAAATACATTTAAGCAATCTTTGTTCCAATTGCCTGAGGCTTTGTGGTTTCACATATGAGAGGCCAGTATGTAAAAAGGTTTGATACTGGGTTTTGGTTGGTTGGTTGAGTTTTTTTTAAGTTAACTGCAATCTACTTTTACAGATGTAGAATGTACTAAAAGCAAGCAACAAAGAACACCAAACTGTTTAGTTGTACAACTAGACCTGGCACTCTGAGAGGAAAAACAGCCAGGAGCTACTGAAAACAATGAAGTCATAATGGCTTCTACTGTGAGCAAGACAGAGAAAGTCTCCTGGGTATTACCAGGATGGATAATTTACAACAGCTACTTCAAACTTATGCTTATGGACCACAATCTGCTTGAGACCTTTTCACATCCCCCACAGGCAAGGAAGCCATCACATGCTACTGTTCCAGATGACAAGTGAGCAAAGGGCTTGTTTGCTGCTGTTCTGCTATTTTTGCAATGAAGCTGTCCACAGGACAGAAGAGATTGAGGAACAGTACTTCTAGGTGAGAAGACACTTTGGATGTTCACACAAATAGAGTTATATTCTCTGGTACTGTCATATTCCAAAAGAAAACTAAGCTGGCCACATAGACCGAACCTGCTGTTACAAAATCTGACGCTCTTCAAGGGACTGTAGGGAAAAGCTCTGAATGAGAAAAAGGTGTATGACTATTAGGATGAACAGTCTTATTCACAGAGATAGATGTAAAAAAGGACTCCAAACTTAGAGAATGATAGAGTTTGCAGGGGAAACTGCGAAACTCTCCTTTCTCCCACGATATTCATAACAATGAAGAGATATCTATATCAAACCACAGATCTATATATCTTGTTTCTGATTTGATTCTGTAGCCAATCACTAAGAAAAAGGACTTCCCATCTTGAATAATTACTCCTTCTCTACAATAAGCGACAGAAGCACTAGCCCTGTCCATTTTTCATCTGTAACTACAATAAATGACTAATTATTTCTACTAAAGTGTCACTATACCCCATTCCTGACTAAATAATTAGATGACAAGGAACAGGTGCTTTAGGCCTCACAGTGTTACCACCAGGAGAAAAACTAAATTATGTTAGTAACAAGGGAAAGCTCTTAATAGTTCTGTACTGTGCTGGATAAAAAAACCCAACACAGGTCACTTTAGGCCAACCTGAATGTGACAGTGGTATGAACATATGCAGAGTTTATCAGAATTCAGCAAAGCCTTTTGAAGTGCACCTGCTTCTACACGGTACCTTTTCAGTATCCAAAAATGCACCCAGAGTCCGTATTTTTAAGACACAAGCCTCCTTAACATTAGAAAGATTAATTACTTACATCATCATCTGACAGTTTTTCTAACAACATTTCTTCCAATTCAATCTTAGTCAGCCATCTGCTGCCAGCCAGGTTTCTGTTTAAAATACC
The DNA here is from genome assembly GCF_001604755.1 of Lepidothrix coronata. NCBI lineage: Eukaryota > Metazoa > Chordata > Aves > Passeriformes > Pipridae > Lepidothrix > Lepidothrix coronata. The sequence goes on along the minus strand of NW_016690240.1, from coordinate 888,245 downwards.
ACATATATATGCTCCCTTTAATTAACCATGCAATTAGAGTTACATCACAAAAGACCACACATACAGTCAGTCTTCGTTCAGAAATACATTTTCCATTACAAATGATTATGGCTCACATTCCTATAGTAAACATGAGAAGGCCTACGTTGATTTTAAAAGATCTGCCTTTTGAAAGGGATGGTAACTTCATCTATTGAATTAACGACATGAACATTATGAGTATCAGTTATGCATTATTCATATGATTGAAGTCTGAGAATGAGCTAGAGTAATATTGTAACAGTAAGTGATCTTCCCCACAACTCAGTACTTACTTTTAAAAGCCTGCTGCCAGGAAAAATTTGGTTTACCAGCAGCAAAGAACAAAATCAAAGGCAGAATGTTAAAATCAAATTCTTTTGCCTCTGGTCTTTACTTTTCTGATCAATACAAAGAACTGCACTAGTAGTAAGCATAGTCAAAGTACTAATGCAGCAATGACACTCTTTATTCTATCTACTGTGCAATCTTGAGCTGCTCAGCACAGAAACTGCACTGATGATAACAAAAGCAGAAACTACTCAGAAAACAGCCTCATACAGAAATGCTAACAAAACAAAACAATACTTGAAATAAATCTTTGAAATATATATGACATGAAGTGACCAACTACACAGAATGCCACCTCAGATATACACACCAACATTATCAGATAGATTTAAGGCAAAGATGTAACCAGTTTCTTACCTCTTCAGGTAAAAAACATTTTTAGAAACAATGTTTTCAGTAGCATTAAGGAAGCTATGATTCAGTAAAACACTCCTTCTGAAGGGATTTTAAGTAGTACTACTTCTTAAGCATGTATTTTAATGCTTTTCTGAGTCAGGACATGAGAGATGTTTATTTAGAAACAATGCTGATTTTAACAGTAATTTTAAAAACTTTCCAATCCTGACCAACTCAAGTATATACTTACATTTATATATTGTTACTTGCTACTTTCAATGAAGTCAATGAAATACTCATGTGAAAAACTATAAACCTGAAATAGTTCAAGATTAGGTCCTAAGCCTACAGTTAATATTACGAAATACATCTAAAACAGATTATTTTCTGAGGAAAAACCAAAGCAAAACCAACAACAATAAAAAAAAAAAAAAATAAAAAAAACAGCCCTTCCCACTGACCCTCTACCTACACTTACTAATCTCAGAGGAAAAACCATATCCAATGTGTAAGATAAGTCTCAAAAATCCTTTAAATTCTCTGAGGTTTTAAAAACCTAACACGGAAAAAAACCTTTCATCTCTGACTAGCTTTAGGTCATTTTTCACATCAGTAAATCCACTGGCTGAGCTCTGTAAGGAGTCAGGTTATTTTTCAGCAGCACACACCAAGAAACTACATTCATTTGTTCCCTTGTCTGCTCAGAAGCTAACATGAATCTCTGATAAAACATTTTGTGGGTCACAGGACACTATTTACATCATGAAGAAACATGAACTTCTGTTATTTAAGAAATTGAAATTATCTCAGCAAATTAATCCTTTCTCTTCCTAACATAAATAACAAATGGCTGAAATTAAGAAGTGACAAACCAACATGATGTGCAACTGGAGCTGTGCATAAATCTAGCTAGAAAAACCATGGCAAGAAGAGATAAAAACAACTTGGGACAGTGAAAAAAGTAACTATACAGAAAAGCAGTAAATGCCAAAATCAAAACTTCCTTGTTGTATTTATTTCTTTTAAAGACTTGTTTAATTTACCATTCTAGTATAAAATCCTTGCAAGAAATCTCAAAATAGAAAATCAAGAATACAGCCTAAGAGGAAAAACAGTTCTTAAAGCATATACTCATTTCAAAGACAATCCTAACTGTATGTACTAAGAAACTAACACCTCTAGACCTCCCCTAGCTTGCTCTGGTTGAGTTGGATCTTTTCTGTCCAGTGGCTAACTAGCTGAAGAGCTTGTTGTGCATACCAGAGAAGTTACACAGACAAAAAGAAACAAAACTAAACTCAATTACTAATACTGGTGATAATTAAATAAATCCAACAAAATAAGCTTTTCTGAAATTACTAGTTTTTGATGACTTATCTTTTCAAAGCCATTAGAAGAAAAACTGTGACATTAAGTATTTTGATACTCTTCAACTTAAATATTGGTAAGTTAAAATATTCAAGAAATGTAATTAAAGACTATTGAAGAGCTCAGCTTTAGGCCTTAGGATTTTTTCATCAGAAAAAACTTATTTGGCATTTTAAAAGCCCTTGTTTTCTCATAAAAACTTTAGCTCCTTTTTCAAAATCCTTAGAAATAATTTGAAAAAAAATTGCATACAGAAACAGAATTCTGGATATTTTCAATTCACATTTCAGAAACTTTATAAAGGGAAGAATATTGAAAAGAGCAGGGAGAGATTAAAGAATAAGAGAAATAGGTGGGGTTTCCCTACTCTAGCAATGAGAAGTGAGTGTTCCATACATACCTGGCAAGACTTTTCAACCTGAAATTACCACACAAAATATTATGCAGAGCTAAAGTCTGAAAATGGGTTTGTGGAATAAAAGGCAGGTAAGTTGGGGAAACTACAAGAAATGCTAATACAACATATTAAAGCACATTAAGATAACTACTATCAATATTCATTCTAACTGGAGGATTACCTTTTTTCCTTCTGAAGAGGAAGGTCTTGAGCTATCAGCTGGTCTTGGTATTTCTCAACATTCAGCAATTTTTCATATGTTTCCTTAAGTGTATATGGAAAAAGTATTTAAATGTAATTTTTCCACTTAATACTAAAAATTTGTTATTTAAAACACATGTTTATGTGGTTTTACTCTCCAAACACTTCAAATACAGAGGTCAGAAAACAAGCAAAGCTCTGACCAAAACAGAAAAAAAAAGGAAAATATGCAGTTCAAAGTAATTAATTTTGAATTTTGCAAGAGTGTTTTTTGCCTTCTTACATATGCTTGCAAGAAAAAAAATAAAAAAAGGTTCTCAACTGTATACAGAAAGGCAACTACGTTTGTATAACAGATGCAACTCCAAAACATACTGCACAATAATTTCATCAGTGCATCCACATTTTAGTATGACTTACTCAAAATACTGACAAGGTTTAAGACCTTAATTAATTTAATTTATTTAAGATTTTTGTACATTTAGAGTGTCAGCTTTACTGGTGGTCCGTATTAGTCAAAGCTCCTGGCATCCCTGGCATGTCCATAGGGACACAAAGTTGCACATTTATCACAGAATTTATCACAGAATTTCTGTTCTTTCACATGTACAGATATACTTATCCTGAATTTTCAGTATTTTTAAGCAGTTTGCTCAAGATTCTTAGCTATGTTATTATTTTCAAACAATACTGTGACAGCAATTTATAACTTCAGGGGAAAAAAAACAAAAACAAAACCAAAACAAAACAAAGAAAATATCCCAAAAAGTCACAGTAAAAGGATTACAGAAGAAACATGTTTTACATAAAGTATTTTCAGGGTTTTTTTTTCAGTATAACATCTAAAACTCTGAATTACAACAATGATTCAAATCCCAAGTTAAATAGAAGTACTTGGAGAAATAATTATAAATTATATTGAAGCAATAAGGTGGTTGTACTACAATTGAGTACTTATATACCAAATAATTTACTTCATTTTATAAGTGAAAACAGAGAGCTTATAGCCGCCTTCCTATACTGCGTTAATATGAATCTTAGCAAATACCAGAGAGAAATTAGTGTAAGAATTGGTGGGGACAAGGAACAATGGTTGGGTTTTTTTTTTCTTTGTATTATTTAGAACAAAACAGTAAAAGAAGAAATGTGAGACAGCTCTGTATTGTCAGGAATTAACTAACAAAATACTAATTTTTAACATAATACTGGGATTTGCAACAGGATGCAGTGAAATTTCTGCAGCAGCTTAAAAAAAAACCCACTCAAAATAGAAGCCCCTTGCTTAGCTATAAATTTCTATTGTTCAAGCTGATTTGTTACTATAAAATACACCTGCACATACACTAAAAATATTTGTACTTAAAGTGTATGAACAAATAACAGATTGTTATCTGAGCTGCACTGAAAGCACTTAAATAGAGACAATTCACTGAAGTTTTTGATGCAGGTCACTGGTGACATTTTTAATGACAAGTATTTTTTAAATAATTCCACGGTCAGAAATCTTGAAGTACAAAATCCACTTTTGAAACAGCATGAGAACTCATATATTATAGTAGTATGTCTTTCAGAAACCCTTTATTTTCCATGAGATAGTATCAGATAGGAAAAATTTTCAACTTTAAAAAAGTCTTCTTATCCTCAAATGCAGGAAACACCACATAAAAGAGCACAAATCATATTTTCAATACTTCCAAACCTCACAAATATAACTGTAGTTCTTGAAGATAACAAGATATGGTATCACTACTGTGGGCAAGATTTATGTCACTAACAACCAGAGCTGACTATCAGGCTGCAAAAATTATTGCCTACACATGGCACAGACATGGTTTGTGTTAGAGGGCATGGGGTGTGTCTGCACCAAGCAATTTTTAGGCATCTGTAGTTGAGATATGGAAAAGAATGAGTATGGAACTTCTGCTTGGGACTGTAAAGGGAGGGAAGAAAAGGGGAAGGACAGCTGTGTCTGCCCCTCAGCTATCTGGGGAGAGCTCAGTCTTAAAGATTCATTCCTGTGAGCTCCATGCATTTCCACATTTGGAAGAAGTCAAACCAGGCATGAAGATGACATTTTGGTGTCAGAAGAGGTACTGGGGTACTAGGTCTTATAAATGTGTAAGGAGGTTTTTCACTTTACTGTTAGCCTCTTGGCTTACCTCTTACCCTCTATAAGGCAAAGGGTGTCACCATCCTACCTGGCACAAGCAGTTTCCTGTCTGCCTCCTCACAAACACTCATCTCCAACACATTCTGGCATATAGATTGATGTACTGGAATGGTCAGCAAAAAACTAAAATGCGATTACATCACAGTTCTTTAAAAGAGGACACGGGGAGGTAATCACAGTTACCATCTTAGGACAGACTAACTACAGTCAGAATTGCTTCCAAACAGCAAGTGAAGTACTTTCAGGTAACACGACTCAAGTTAAAAGAAGACTTAAAAGATTTTGTCATATTTGGAAACTACTGATAAACACAGGCAAGTAAAACGAGTTATGGGTTGCCAGCAACTACTTTTTAGCCTCAGAAATTCATAGTTACAATGACAAATAAACCTTTACAACAGCTGGAACAGTAAGATTTTCCTGAAGACCCTCCCTAGGTTCCCAAAGAACACTGACACTCCATAGCGCATTTAAGTTCTTAAGAATGTGCAATTTTAAGAATTAAAATGATCTCTTTAAACTGTTCTGGTTAAATTACAGCAATCACGTCTATTCAGACAAAGAACCCTTTACACAGGAGATGAAGTCAAACAACATTAAAAAGCAGCATTTTAAAATAATTCCAAGTGTAAGAGAAACACTAAATATAATTTCCTACATATTTCTGGCAATGAAAGTGGACTTGCATCTCTTATGAAATAAAATTTTGGTCTGAAGTACTAAAAAAAAAAATTAATGCATGTATCTAATCTCTGTATAGAGATGAAGCCAATAGACTGAAAGAACCACTCACGTGTGAAGTAAAGTATGTGGATGAGCCTTTGCAAAATCAGGAATCACATGTAATGCCCAATAATTTATCTGACAAATCTTCACTCCCCAACATCTAAAGAAAGCTTCTGGAGACACACTTGCTTTTTCAAAGCTGGCAGGTGAAGATTTTACTAATCACTTGAGGATTCAATAGTCCAATTCATGACTGTACACATCTGTGTGTCTTGTAAACTCAGCTATTACACAATCAAAATAGCTGATTTTACAAGATTGGCTATGTACTGAAACGCTTCCATTTCTAATAGAGAGATCAAATTTCAGATCTCTTCAAGGACACTCTCTTGTTAAATAATAAACAATTATTTTACTCCGCATAAAAAAATAGAGAAGAAATTAGCAAATGAAACCTTGGAGGGAGAGATTTTTATGGGGGAAAAGGATTATATTAATATTTTGATTAAAATATGCTGCAAAGCCCATGTTTTACCTCAGTTTGCACTTTTGTTTCTTCTGTTTTTAAGTTCAGCACATACTTTAACAGCTTTTAGGTTTTGGTTTACTTAAGAGTTAAAATGCTCAATTTTTAAGCATTTATTTCAATCCACAACCACTGATGTCTCAAAAAGTACAAAAAGCACGATTACATGGAATTACTATTTTGCTATACACAATTGTATGAAAAGAGTATTTTGTCTTTTTCTGCACATTACAAAAACATATTACTCTAAAAAACTTTTAAGTTAAATGATGATCAAGTATACTATCAAATGTTTGTGAAATGGTGTTTCATCCAACAAACATTCTTCTGTGTATTAGAAGAAAAATAAATTGTTCTTTTCCCCAGAGTTTAACTTTGTTCAACAAGTGGGACAAAGACAATAATGCATATAACAAATATCCCGTATGAAAGTTCATTTCATATTGAAGGCATAACAACATGTATATTGGCAGTTAAAATACATACAAATATATAGTTTATTTTCAGTAAAGTGGATAGTATTTTTATTAGCATTAACTAAACAATAATACTATGACTAATAATTAATAAAATTCAAGTTTCAAGGGGGTGTATGTAGTAATTAATGGCATACAAGTTTAAGCTAAGTATTACATTCATCTGGTTTATTAGATTTAATATAGCAATTTAAAGGACATCCTCCAATGGGACTGATTACTTACACTAGGCTGTATTAACATACAACTCTTTTTCCTAGCCAAATTAATTAGCTTTGAGACTTAAAAATACATTTTGTTAAATACACATTATTCTAATAATGTTGGGAATTTCATGCAGATTTTGGCTTTTGTTTGGCCAACTAAAAAAACCCTGTTAAACCTCACTTAATGGATTTAGGTTTATAGAAGTCTATTTAATGAAAATATTCTGAAACAGTTGAAGAACATTCAAGTATCGTATACTAATGAAAAATGCATTTGTCAAGCTCATTTGTTTGAAGGTGGCTGCCACACTCTTAGAAACAAAATGCAAACTATACTTCCAGAGACTTCCAAGGCAAGCTTACATACTCTTTCTAACTGCTAGGAAGAGCTAAAAATAAACTTGTGCTCCTTGTAAAATTTGTAATTTCTTCATTATGATGGAATGCAACAAACATCTTGCCCTTGGGTTGCTCTGTTTCAGCCAAAACAAATGCAAATGGCTTGTCAGATGACAGCTGTTTGATAAGGCTCCTCTACAAGACCTGCATGCTTTACTTTTTTCCGTGAAACTTGGGATGAAAGGCAGAAGGCAGGAAGAGAATTAATGTAGCATACAGTCTAAAGGCAATGCTACAACCGTGATTAAGTAGAAAAGTTAAAAGGCACAGATTTTCCACAGCCTTGCTGCGTGCAACCCATCCGTGTAACAAGTTGACAGGCCTAGCGCGTCAGCTCCATCATCCTCTCCGACAGCTAAAACGCAGCATTGCATCCCTTTTCAGAGAAAATTTGCGTCTGCACCATGAAGCGTTGTACATTATTTCTTAGCACTGCAGGGGGCTCAAGTCCATATGGAACCTTCACAAATATTACCACAGATCAAACCAGCGGCGTTTCGAGGCAGATTTGACATACCTATTTAAATGAACAGCAGGGGTCCTCGGGCTGCCTCGGGCTGTGCAGGAGAAAACCTCTGTGGAAAGCCTATGCTGCAGCTCCATTACTCAGCAAAGACACACTCTACATTTATCATTCATTTCATTTCTGCCAGGGCAAGAAGCTCATTTGCCCAAGGTCAACAACAAAAAAAAAAAAAAGGAAAAAAAAAAAAAGAGGGGGAAGCGTTTTTTATTTTTTATTCTCCCAAAGAAACAAATGTACCTGACAAGTGGGGATTTTGTCCTTCGAGTACACAGAACGCAAATAAGTATCAGATAATTCTAATAAAAGCACTGCACTCAGTAAAGCTGTGCACCTAATGTGAGAACAGGAAGTTTGTTTTTCTGACAACTGACTAACCACAGAGCTAACTTTTTAAGACTATCTAACAAGGAAACAAAATCTGACATGAATTTTCAATTAAATATATCTGCATACATTATTAATGTTTTTGACTTCTGTAAGTATGTGTAAGAAACATGAATGTCTTTTTATAAACTCTCCTAAACACGCAGATAATGCTTGTGCCACTGATGGTCACAGATATGAAACAACTGTTCATAACCCACGTTAAGACTCAGGGTCTAGTGATGTTCTATTAGATACAGTTTTTTTCATAAAGGTAAAAGATGCAGATCCTTTACTCCTGGAACCATGCTAATCAGAAAAAGCCTTAAGTTTGCATGAATGGAACCATCTTAGAAAAATCAATTAAGCAGTTTAAATGCAAATTTTCTTCACACTAAATGTCAGCACAAATAACATTTCCTATAGTTTTGCCCTTCAAGGAAAGAAAATCCTATTTTTTATTCTACAATGAACTTTGCTAGAACTAGCCATTTTTATTGTATATACATTCTTCACTACTAAGCTTATGCTACCAACCAGATAGAGCCTACAAGAAAGTGTTCAGACTATTCAAACCCAGTCCATCGCCAAAACTGTAAAATAAACCAAAAATTAAAGCAAGAACTATTATGCAGTGTGTTCTCTTAAATGTGACATAAAAATGCTCGTAATAATGGATATTGTGACACAAAAATATACATTGCATTTAACTTCAGTGGTGATATTATGACCTACTGTGAAAACATAACTAAACTCAGGAGCTCCTGACAGGCATCTCTAGAATAACATATATTTGACTGGGAACTGACATTATTTATTACAGATAACATACTTACATGCATTAATGAATAATATGACTGCTTGCCAGTATAAAAGAGAAAGTGAAATGGTCGGCCATCTTCTCCCCACTGTATTTCTAATGGAAAGCAAGATTAGACAAGGAAGCGATACACAATCACTTGAAAAAAGTCCCTTATATTTAACTGCAGTTATAAACCTCTTTCATAATACTGATTACCTTTTTAAATATCAGAGAACAAAGACATTTTATGGGTGTTCAATCTGTCTGAAAATCTAATGATTTAGTCAAGCTAATCTCCATCTGTAATTATAACCAAATATTTAACGTAACATTTCTAAATATCGTTTTACACAAGGGAATATCTCATGTACAGCTTAAACTTTCAAAGACTGTATAGGTGGTATCACAGATAGAAGTATACATTTTAGAGTAGAAAGAAGTACGCAGGAGAGATAACCGAAATCTACATAATAATTGTGAAAGATGAAAGATTAGCAGCTCTGAAATAGAGCAAGTTTTTTATTAGCATAATATGTCTAAGCTAAACTAAGTATAATTGTCTTTCGTGGGCAACCACCATATGCAGAACTTGGGTGATTTTAGAACTTGCTCGTGTTATTTGGGATATTTATATTTGGGATATTTAAATACAAACACCTATCCTATAGTTTATTTAATTAGTTCAGCAAGAAAACAAACATTCCATATAATTCAGCACATCCACTTGCATTCATTACAAACTGTTATTTAAGGACAAATAAATTTCAACTTTGGAGGAAAAAAAAAAAATCAGACTTACATTACATGACAAAGATCTCTTCCAATAAAGAAAAACGACAAAAATAAAACCTTTTTACAAATTGAACTGTAGAGAAACTCCCAGCCATTTTATCCAGTGAAGTTCAAATGAAGCCAGCTATAAGCTATAGGCAAAGGTAAGACTCTAAGAACCTGTCTGATAAGCCCGATATGTATTGGATTGGAACGTTAAGATATAATACAGCAGAAGTTGAATGTAAAGATGCTAAACTAACTAGAACAGAAGGAATACAGGGAACTTTTACCCACATATACTGCTAGTGAACTGTGTGAATTTCCATGTATGCAACTGTGAAAGCATATTTTGTTGAAATTATTGTTCAGGGAACATTTTGAAGTATAAATTTCAGTTTATAGCTCAGTGAATGTGGACAACAGGTTTTGACATTATCTTTTAAATGTTTTATGTAAAAATAATTTGTCAATTTTATTGAACTGACCAACATACTGGTATATCACTGACAACTGGTACTTCATACAGTGTCTCAGGAGCAAGACCAAAGACAGTATGGACAGAGTTAGGACTTTCAGGTCAAAGGCCTGATTGGGAGTTTCCACTCTCCCTATTCTCTCAACTAGCGATTTCAAAGCTGTATTTCTAATCTTTTAGAGCAACAAAGTTACTAGGAGAACTTTTAGTTTAAAATAGTATTAATGAAGTTTAAAATAGTATTAATGAATATTTTATGGATGTGATAGACAGCTCTGACAAAAGCTACTGAATCCAAGAAAAGGTTTTCCCATGACTTCAACATCACCCTAGTTATTGTTTATTTTTAAACAATGAAAACCATTTATCTTAGTCAGTTAACACGATTTCTGAGAAGACCACTGGTATTCCAGAATCCAGCAATAATTTTTATCCTAAAACACAGAATATTTACTGCTCTTGTCTTGGCAGTCATTAGAAAACAGGGAAAAGAATAAATCCATAAAAATAAGAAATTCTATATATACAACAATTCTAATACTTAGAAATAATAAAAAAAATATCTAGGAACACTTACTTCTCTGCTCTGGAAAAATTTCCCTAGGATGCTGTCAATAAATAAATAAACAAATATCAGCAAAAGTAAAACATTACTCAAAATATCATGCTACTGTTATTCAGAAAAGCAACAAAAAAATCCTACCTTCATCATGGGTCTGGCTTGTTCATCGAATAAGCCAGAAGGAAAGAGATAGGCAATAGCTCTCTGAAAATAAGAAGAGAGATCTTCTATGTGATTTTTTTTCTCCACAAAATCATCATCAAAACATTTCTTAGGTACTTTCTTATGAAGAAAAAATAGCGTTAACTTTGTACAGTTAAAGCTAAAGGTAACCAAATCAGTAAGAAATAATGCCACATATGTGCTGTGCTGAAAAGAAAAGCAGATAATTTCCACTGGAACCCTCATAAAAGTAAAACCTCATTCTGAAGGCTGTACTCTATTCCATCAGAATGAGTAAACTTTCTTCTGCAAAGTTTAGTTTTTATAGAATGCATTTATCATAACTTATCAGCACTACTCAAGTGCAAAGACCACCTTTATACAGTTATTTTCCTCTAAAATATCAAATGCTGTGACTCCTAGAGGAAGTTGCAACATTTATCTATTTATCTTTCTGAAAACATCAGTGCTTGTTAACAGTGCCTACTGACAGACCAAGCATAGAAGTTTTATTTAAAGCAAGAGGAAAAAGCCAAATTTTACACATTTAAAATCCCAGTTTCTACAGTTTCCAGACATACTTTCCTTAAGTCTAAAAAGCTGTGTTTGCTGTGGCAGTAGAAGATATTTCACATAGCCTAAATAAGCATTTCATTGATCACTGCATTTGGAAACAACTGTGAATCACTAAAAGAAGAAAGACTCTTAAATGACATCTTTCTTTTCCTTAGATACATTTTTCTAAATTATTTTAGCAAACCTTTAGGTATGACATTCATTACATGCTCATTGTTTACCATTGTTTTCGGTATGTACAAGGTATATACTTTGCCTTTACTAAACCAACATTTACCACTATTTATGTGATGTATAAAATGAACGTTATTTGCCTCCAGCAAATAAAGTTAGCATACCAATAATACAAATCATTCTTGCAAAATGTAGGGCAAAGCACCTTACAAGGTTAAGCCCAATGACACACATTTCTGTTCAACGTAACTTATTCTCCCTCTTCAATGTAACTAAACCAGAATTTAATAACACAAAAATATGCACTTCTGAGAGCTGTTTATTTTCATTTGTTTTTAAAAACTGGAAAAAGCTAGCCATCAAAAAACCCCAGATGTAGGGGTATGGCAAGTGTAGCCAACTTCAGACACTGGGTAGTAGAGCTTCAGATAGAAATCTTGTGCTTGTTCAGTAAAATGGACTAACCAAATAAACCCCTCTGGCAGTGGTCTCATTTATATTTCCATTAAACAGTACAGAAAAGTAGAATTACAATAAAATCTGAGTTTAAAATCTTCTCTCAAGAAGAATGGTTCTTTGTTAGTTAGGCTACCTTAGGGCTATTACTTCCTGACAATTTTTTCCATTGACTTGGAGTGGTTTGTCAGTGCTTCAACTGATTTAATATGCATGGAGTGTAAAAAGACCTAACCTATTACTTTCATTAATCCCCTACTGGCATTCTGAACAGAAATTTTGAGAATTCTGAAGCAAACAAAAGGCTTAACTTGATTTTATAAAATGGTGATTTTGTTTCTCTTCGTGACTACTGTATTCCCATTTGTTAGTCAATGGGCATTTTATGTATACACACAGTAGGTGAACACCTATTTACGAACAAATGGGGATTAATTATGATGACAATAGAGAAATCTGCTGTGAGCCAAATGATGTTAAACAAACACCTTATATAATATATTAAAAGAAATTATTACAGGATACTGAGACTGACTGTGTGTGTGTACTTAAGACGTAATCTTTATATAAGCATTTCCAGAATCTCAGTCAAAACAGTTACTGTAACTATGACACCTCAATAAATGCCAAATATAACGATTTGACATCTATAATGAAGAAAGTGGTTGCCATCTGAGACCTTCTACTTCTAGAAAGTTTATTTCATATTTGTTTTATTTTATCTACTTTATATTATCTACTTTATATGTATCTATTTTATATTTATTTTATTTTATCTACTTCTGGAAAGTTTATTTTATTATTTTATAAGTATATACTCATGTCTTTCACACTAGAGGCATAAGCACACCCTGCATTAAGAAATCCTAACATCTACTTTCAGCTCTACACAAAATAATTAACCAAAGAATAATAGTTCCTTTTATAAATTTGCTTTTTGTTTTTCCAAAATGGAAAGAAATAGAGTCTTCCTGCCTCTTCCCTTTTATGGGAATGTAATCAAGGATCCTGGGATGCAACAGACTCCAATTCCACTTTACTCAGAAGTTTCTTCTTAATTTTACATAGCTGGCTCCTCAGACTGTATTTTTAGCACCTACATAGCAAGTCAGGCTGCCTCCTGGGAACTTTATCTACTGAAGCTGATTTTATCTATGTAAATGTTTCAGTTTTGTAGAAAAGTATTAAAAAAACGCCTGTAATTCTTAACACTCATGTGTACTAGCAATAAAAAAAGATGGTGGATCAGTCTTAGGAATTACATTAGAATTAGTCTCTCCAAACTGCAGCTGAAGCATATAACCATGAAATTATTTCCCTGAAATCTTCTGACAATGTCTTCAGATTTGGAACTCAGGTTTCCTTCCAAGGAATCTTCATGTCACAAACCAAAATTCCGCAGAGAATTACCCGTACATTCTGCATTTTCCTAAACACAAAAAGCAGGTGAATGTCCCTCTTAAAACTTTATAATCAAAGTGTAAATGCTAGCAGTAAAGGTCCCAAGAAACCTTTTAGATTTAACTGCAGTTTTCCATTCCAGAAGTGGTTTTCAGCTAAAGGGTCCTGGCCCATATCCTTCTTTCTAGGGTTTATATAGACTTGAACTCTAGATTAAAGAAACTCTTGTGCTGAATATGATGACCAAGAACTACTTTCTTCAGGGCATCATGTCAGCTATATAAGACACATTCACCCCACTCTAGACTCCATGGGTTCTGGGCTGCTATTTCACAGCTAAATAAACCAGAGCCTTCTAAAAATGAAATATCCATAATTATTTTCAGCAGAATCACAATTAAAAATCCGGTACCTAGTAACATAATGCTGTTTCCAAAAATAATAACATAAATTACTTGAAAAAGGTGGAATGGGTACAGTCTGCTGCTGCTATGAGTTACTAAAAAAATGTTAGCCATCTCCTTTTAGGATTTGAAAGCCTTTGTTTTTAAACTCTACTGTTAATTCACACAGAGAAAAAGAAAATGTCCAGTAGTCACACCTTTAAAAAAGCAGATCATAATGAATATATGTTAGTAACAAGATAGTTTACATCAGAAATTTCTTAAACTGCATTGGTAAACTTAACATTCCTGTAGCAAATTAAAAGGAATTCTGTTGTATCATCAGTGGTTGAGAGACCAGATGAGCCAATATACTGCCCACAGCACCAAAATGTCTTTCACTTGCAATAATGAGAACAATCTTCCATTCCCATTAAAAAAGAAAAACAAAACAAAAAGCGTATCTGGCAGTCCTTCAAACATGCAAACCGTTTTATTAAGTAATCTGTCTAGCACTGCATGTGGCATGTTGTGCAAATTCAGTGTAACTGCCACACCTTCACCTTCCCTCTTCCCTGTGCTTGTTGCACATGCTGATGCCTGATCCTCCTTCCCCTCCTACCAATCTACAAGCCAAGAAATTTTGTTCACTCACTTTCTCAAATGTCAGAGACTAACTCTGAATCAAACAAGTTCAGCTAGGTAAGAGTTCCTGTTCCCTTTTTTCATAATGTCTTGAGAAATTAAAAATTCAATAGAGTTGACTGAGTCAAAGAGAATTGACTGTGTCATACTGGGTTAGAGAAAACAGACTGCAGTTCAGTTCTTAAATTGATCTTGCCCAGGGGTCTTTCCACACTTTTGTTGAAGCTACAACTCAAACACAAATCATCCCACCAATTCTCACTGCTCAAGTCATGTGCAAAGATAGTCATCTAAGTAACACCCATTGAGAAAAGGTATTTTATAGAAAACAAAGAAAGAATAAGGGGGGAAAAATTAAAAAAAAAAAAAAATGAAAAAAATAAAAACCTCCACCCTGGGGCTCCTTTGCAGCAGCATCCTTTTTTGGCAGAGGGCTCAAGAATTCAGCTCATTCCTTTTTAAATACATACAAAACTTTAATCATCAAAACACTGAAGAGAGAAGTGACACTTTATGCCGTAACATTTTAATGAAACACCTGAGCAAAAGCTGTTTCAGCTTCTTCTACTCCTCAACTTGATCATGAGAGCCACTTCCCTTCTTAAACCGTGCCTCTTGAATCACATCATTTAGTCACTGTACTTCATCATTTCTCAGACCAAGATATTTTCTGGAACAGCTGTTTTCCTTCAAACCACGCTAGCAGTATTCTTCAACAGTTTTCAGCATCCAAAATTCAGAATATTTGGGGTAAACCCAGGAATCAATGAAACAATAATGGGACACAAAATGCTATACACTCCCTGAAATAGGGAGTGTTTTATTTAACAAGACAGAAAAGGTTAACAACAACAACAACAAAAGAATCAATGACACACCTAAGTTTGTACTGTAAAATAAAATCTTCCTCTAACAACTAACTATTAAAATTTATTGAAACCAACCTAATCATTGTCACTTTATCTAAAGCTGAATTTTAGCTTGGATAGAAAGAAGTTTCAAGTTCAAAGTGATATACCATTTTAGCTGCATCTTTTGGGGGAAAAAAAAAAAGAAACAAACAAAGCAATCCACTAGCCTTATATGAAAAACCCACCTTCTTTTAATATTACATTATTTTTATATGATCTAATAATTTTCAAAACAAAATTGTCTTGTCTAGTTTGCAGAGCAAAAAAAAAAAAAAAAACAACATGCTGAAAGAAACAGACACTATTTCCATCTTCAT
>NW_016690240.1:767064-872534 GCF_001604755.1 Lepidothrix coronata | reverse complement strand
TTTTAAATTTAAAAGTAAATACCTATTTTTGTTCCTTCTTTTGGGAAAAAAAAAAAAGAAACAAACAAAGCAATCCACTAGCCTTATATGAAAAACCCACCTTCTTTTAATATTACATTATTTTTATATTATCTAAAAATTGGCAAAACAAAATTGTCTTGTTTTGTTTTCTGAAAAAAAAAAAAAAAAAAAAAGCCAAAAACCTGCTGAAAGAAACAGACACTATTTCCATCTTCATTTCAACTTTTCAAAACACAGAACATTATTACAAAGAATTTTAAAAAAGTACAGCAGTCATCATCTCAGACTGATGCAGAAGTAAGAAAATACTGATGCAGAGTTTGGTTCCACTGGGGAAGAAAATCAAAAAAGAGTTGAAAAAAGCATTCTATCTTCAACTATTTAAAAAACAATACAAAATAAATTATTTCTTGTAAGGACAATGCTGGACAAGATACTCTTCTTGCAGACAACAGGAAGTTCAGAAATGCATTTTGTTCTGAATAACATTTCTGACATTTCACATATGCCAATATTGACTCATTTCTAGCATTCTGCATTGCTAAAATTTGAACATTATTTAGGAATGAGATGTGCTGAGCCACTTGTAAAAGCAATTGAACTTATTTTTCATTAAAGAAGTCTTAATATTTTGAAAGAAACTACACCTTATGAGGAATTAAGTCTTTCCATATTTAACATTGACATAGTTAACAATCTTACTGGTACTTTTCCAACAGTATATATGCTAGTGGAGAAAACCTTTATTTTATATTCAAATTATTCCATCTGCTTGACAACAATCTATTAGGTCATAAGACAACAAGAGAAAATGAACATAGATCTTTAGCTTTTGAGTTTTACTAACTCTTATGGGAAAAGAGTATTGCTTTATGATGAGCTCATATCTGGGAGAGCATTAAGTGACTGCATAAAAATGAATAATAAAAATACTGGCATATAAATAGGTCATGAAGCTTAATATGCTCTTCTTGTATTAATCTTACTTAGATTTCTGGGCTTTAAAGTGGAATATCACAGAACTGACAGCAGAAAATGACTGTGGGCTGTTTACTACAACTGTAAGTTAAAGTTAAATCACAAAATAGAAGGATTACAGACTCAAACAGGGAAAAGCACTAGGTCAGGACTGCAATCTCTATTAATTAGGTATCCCAGCTGGACAGTGGGTATGCAGCTGTTAACTTGATCAATGACTTACCTAAATGTCATCTCTACTGATTCGCTTATAAATTACCAGCAAGTGAGACTAATGTACAGGTGCTAATTTATTTAAACTGTTCTCTGCAGTTCTACATAGCTTTATAAACTGCATCTGGCACCTAATGTTAGCTGTCAGTTGTACTTAGACATGCCTGTCCTAACGACTCTGTTCATTAGAAATGAGCACAAATTATGAAATATTGTGAAAAATGATACATCAAATGGAATGGGCAAAGCAAATCAATTAGAAAAACTTCATAGCACATATTCACACATAGGAGAATAAAACATCCTAGCTTCAGAGTGAGGTCTATAATACCAATTAAAAAGCAATTGGTAGACTTGTGCAGAGTTATATATCAATTTGCTGGATTTAACTTTTCATTCCTAAATAAAAGCATCAGTAAGAGGCAATTCTGCTTCCACAACATCCAGAGGATTAGCAAGTAAGTCAACTTATTTTCCCATTTAAAACTTTCACAATACCTAAAACTCCAGTGAAGGACAGAATCCTATGATGTCTACTTTTGAAATACACTGCAAAGACTGATTAACAGAAGACATGGAGGTATATAAGCACTCATCAGAAAGAATTATGGCTGCTCAAAATGTAAAGCTTGATAATTCTCCTGCCAGTGCTTAAGGAGCTTTTATATTTTTATAACAGAAATTTAATTATGCATAGCAGACACTATTACACACTAATTATTTCCCAACACCTGACAGAATATGGAGAAATCAAACGTGTAGGGCAGACACTTGGTATCACCAAACAAAACACTACTCTTTTGGCTCCACTTCTCCATCTTTTCAGTAACAGAGTCTGCAAAGCAGTCCTATATTTGTCACCTTCACTGCATTTGTAAAATCTAATTTCCAGAGTGAGTCTGCTTTTATTAATGGTGGAGCTCAGTTAATTTTGTGCAAATGATCATAGTGCTATGGACTCACAAAGAAGAAACCACTACTTAGATACGGCCATTCGGCATTTTTTGCAGTCTTGCTTTCTATAAGCCTTCTCCCTAGACCCTGTCAAGGAAGGATGCCAGACTACAGACTAATGCATTCTCCTACCATTAACCTTTCAGACAAACTGAATTATCAGCATCATCACTGTACTGTATTAACATGGGAGGTATTCTGGTGATAGGTCTGTGCATGCTTACTTTACAAGAAAGTAACTCAAAAAGATAAAGGTCATTAAAGGTAAGAAAAAACATCTGAAAAATACATGAGAAGAAAATTCTATAGTTTGTACAGAAATAAAAAACCCAGTGAAGGAAACAGCCTGCTATTACTGCTGACCTCAATGAATATTTTGACTGTTGACCTTATCCACCCTGCACTGAGACTGGCAGGGTCTCTGCCCTGGCACTTGTTTGTAGAAGAGCAGAACAATACCTACAACTCTGAACGAAAGTAGACACAGTATCAGCGCGTAGCTTTGTACTCATTACGCTTAATTTCCTAGGGATTTGTGACTTGAAATCAAGCTTCCTTTATGGATTTTCAGACACCTGATAAAACTCAAGTCTCTTTTCAGCCTTTTTCTCAACAAGCCACTAACTCTATGTCTCTCTGCCTTGCTGCCTATTTTCAGAGTAGTTTTCAGAACTTCGTGTTGAAGCCATTCAAACATGTTTGAAATCAGCCTGTCTCACCATGTACAGATGCAGTTCTTTCTTGGAGTAAGTACACTGTCAAGACCTCTTACGTGGACACAGCTGTGGAGATAGATTTTTGCCACTGAGAGAGGTAACAAATGGCCTCCTCACCCTGAAAAAACTAAACCATGGACACCTCTCTCTTTGCACTTGCCACAATATTACACCTGTCCTAAGGGCCCCGCAGATACACTGAGCTGCCATGGCTGTATCAGCGTATCAGCCACAAGACTTCATGCAGCTTCACCTAAGAGTGAATGTCACCAAATTACATTTCTATTCCCTACCTCTGATGTGTGATAAAATAAGACAGAAATGACAGAAGTCAAGACCAGGTAGGACATAAAAGAAAAAAATCTATGCAACAAAACATTTTTCTGAGTGATAGGGAGCATATCTTTACATGCAGCTAAATGACAGAGAGAAAAAGGAGGCCACCCATCTGCCAGTCATGAGAGGGAATGACAGTAAAATAGTATGTTTGTAGATACCGATATGAGCTTAAATTCATGTCTATATTCAAATCCTTAAGCTTAAACAGTGTGTTGGTTGTGAAATACCCTATAAAACTTAATTTACATTACCAGCACCCACCATATCACACAAGAAAACTCTAAATATACACAGCAGGTCAAATTGTGGGTAAACATTTTGAAATGCTACATAAACTTCTACAGTGCCTCTTATAACCTCAGATCAAAGGGTTTACCCATTAGTACTTTTAAAAAGAACCTCATGTGCTTTAGCAAGATATAGCATACAGTTCTATACTGTGATGTCTGACCTCACACAGTAGCAGCGGTAGAATTTCTATTCACAGTCACAGTTGCAATGTATAGTAGCATTCTTCCTTATTCTGACAGTTTGATTAAAATTCACGGAGAGCTGAGGGGCTCATGCTGAAGTGAAGTGCTTTCAATATCTGAAACTCTACAGTAAATTACTTCTCCAACAGAGCATCTGTACTTACATCAATATCCTCTTGGGTAAAAGTTTCTGGATCTTCTCCCATCATGTTGGCTAAATGTCTCTTTCCTAGGTTGAACTCTTCAATCTGTTTTTTAATAAATGCCTCCGTGTACTTTTCAGGTCCTGAGGCTCCTACATTTTTTCTCTGCACTGCTGTAGTGGTATAGATCAGCCTTAACATCTGAAAAAATAAATAAAACAACAGTGAGACTTATTTTACATTTCTGGCATAGTGAGCTCTAAATAAAATGAATAAATGAATATAACAAGCTATTCATACCTATAACAAGATTCAACACATTACAGTAATAAGTGAGGAAAAGCAACGTTACTCATTAAACTATTTTCTTCCAACAGTTTAATGTCCATAAACAGATAAAAATATTCTAAAAATTGCACATTTTCACACATTACAATTAGTTCAGATTTTTCTGATGGAAACAAATGTAGTATCCAATGTCAGGAACATTCGCAAAAGCAAAGGACAGCACTGATCAACAGATCCAGTCTTAAAAGAAAACAAAACTCCATCAGCAAATATGCAGGTTTTGCTTTCACCTAAAGGCCTCCCACAACAAAGTATGAAAAGAATATGTGGGGCAGCTCCCTAGTGGTATTTCAGAAGCCACTGACCAAATACTGCTAAAGGCTCTGGAAAGGCCATGGAGTGCTCCTTTCCTACTGGCAATGCCAGAATGGTTCTTAAACTACTTCACTGTCTCAAGTAGAATAATTAGAAAAACTAGTAGGGCAGTTCTCACCAGCACATACTACCTAGCACTCTACCAGCTCAGAGGCCAAAACTCAGGGGACAGTTATCTTCAGATCTTCGCAGGATGCAGGTTTGGTCTTACTTCTACCAAGACAATCAGTAGTTAAGATGACTAATTTCAATCGAGCTCTCTGTCAGAAAACAGGAGCTTCACTGACAGAGTTGTAATGTCCCAATTCTGGCTGAGTGCCAATATTATGCACTATTTTGGCTCGCCAACATTAGTATTAAAGTCCTCTACAGCTTAATTATTTCACGAACTGAATGAGAACTGATTATTTGTGTGGTCTTCTGTGGGCGGGGGAGGGAGGGAATCACAAGAAAGAAGGCAGTGTGGGATAGAAAAGCAGAGACAGAAAAAGAATCACTTCTGATTCAGAAAAATGCCCAGTTCTGTTCATCAGATAGTACCCTGAAATGCTTCACTCCCGCCCTTTCAAAATCTGCTTTGTGAGCAGACAGTACAGTTTCACAAGGCAGAGAGAGCCCATCTCACAGTCCACCCCTGCCAGCATTCTTTCCTCCACTCCCTTCACTTGCCCTGTGCGAGCTCTGGCACTTGGACTCCTCTGCAAGCCAGCTCAGCTCCCTACATGTGGCAGAACACTAACTTCTGCTTCATCCCAAGAAGTGGGCAGCTCTCAGCCAAGCTGGTAAGTCTGAGCAGTTCAGAGAGGGCTCTGAGAATTGTCAAAGCTGGCACAAGAAGGTGGCTGAAACACAACTGGGAGCAAGAAAGTAGAGGGGAGCCCTCTCTTTACCTTAATTTCTTTGAGTAAATTATTCAACTGCCCCTGCTGCTCCTAGAGCTGCCACTTCAGTCTACCTGACAAGTGCCTTGTGGGGAAGCCGTAAGAGGAGCGGCTGAGGTCACTCGGTCTGTTCAACCTGGAGAAGAGGAGACGGAAGGGAGACCTCATTGCAGTCTACAACTTCCTTGTGAGGTGAAGAAGAGGGGCAGGCACTGATCTCTCTTCTGTGGTGACCAGTGAAAGGACCTGATGGAATGGCCTGAAGCTGTGTCAGGGGAGGTTTAGGTTGGATATTAGAAAGAGGTTTTTCACCCAGAGGGTGGTTGGGTACTGGAACAGGCTCCCCAGGGAAGTGGTCACAGCACCAAGGCTGAGAGAGTTCAAGGAGCATTTGGATGATACTCTCAGACACATGGTGTTACTCTTGGGGATGGTCCTGTGCGGGGCCAGGAGTTGGACTTGATAATCCTTGTGGGTCCCTTCCAATTCGGCATATTCTGTGATTCTGTGATACCTTCAGCCAAACGTTAAAACCCAAACACACACAGCAAAGTGAACTAGTTAGGGTTCTGATTACAGGGAATAAAATAAACATAGTATTTGAAATTATTAAATGTCCTCCAAGTCATGAGAATTGTCTTCTCCAGATCACAATTTAGACATGCTGAGCATTTTGATGGATTTCACCATTCTGAGTTAAGCTAATAAGAATAGAATAAAATACTTGCTACCTTCCTGTAACTAACACAAATATGACAGTAATCTCAAAACCCACTTATAACCACAAGTCTCATCAAAACAAGATTACATGGATATATTTGCAAGACAAACACAAAAGCAGATCAAACTTCCACTTTCTGTTAGTAATGCAGTCAGGTTACAGGAACTTTTCCTGTGACAAGAAGCTTTTGGTGTTCTGCATTACATGGTCAAGTCCTACATGAACAGGAAATGAAACACAGTTCTTCTCTGTACTTTCACAGAGCCCAGTTGGTATTTTGAACATCTGGCAACCCAGGATGCACTGATCCAACTAATCCAATTTGCTGCACATATGTAAAGCTATTCATGATCAATTTACCCATCTATGACTGTCTCAGTCTTCAATAAACAAAATCTAACAACCCCACTTGAAATTTCAATTTGAAATTAAGACTACAATATCCTGCCTTAAACCTGTATATAACACATGCCTGGGCTGCAGGATGGGTCCTATGAATTCAATCAGGTTTGATACAGAAGGTAAACTAATCTTTGAATAAGGTCACATAAGTCAGAAAGAACTGACTCTCTATGCTTCTATAATCTGACAGAGATAAAGATTTGTCCCCCAAGGTATGCACCTCAGGAAACTAACCAAAACTTCTGCCACAAAAGATTTAAGAACAGGTCCAAGGTAGAATTTGATGCTGAAGAGCCTGCTGCTGCTTCATTATCTCCACAGCTTATATATATATATATATATATATATATATATAATATGTAATGCTAATCCTAGTTTGTCCCTTTTTCTTTTCTTTTTAATATTCACGTTTTCTGTGAGGTTACACTGACATATTCAGAATTAAAAGAAAAATAATCAAAATTTTAAATATACACATTTTCCACAGGCAAGGCTCTGATGATTTCCTTATAAAGTAATAAAAAAAAGTAGAGGTATCTCCACATATTCCCTATTCTTCTCTCCTAGTCACTCCTCAGGAAAGAATTCAATTCATCTTCTGTCTTACTTGTCTAAATAGTAACTAATTATTTGTAATTCTTGTTAATGAACATATGATTCCTTATTACTTGGCCCAAAATAGCTTTCTTGGCATGCTTTAAACAGAATACTTTAAAAAAGATTGCGTTCATCTTATTCCTGTCAATTTCTATTGTAATTTTCTCATTTTTGTCCTCCTTCCCTCAAGCTATTCATATTCTTCACTAGTTTCAATTCGTCACTAATCGAAAATCCCTGGACACACAAACTGTTCATAATTAGAAAACAGCCTCTTATGCAAATTAATATCTATTGTATTGGGTACCTCTTCTGGGATAAGAGCACTATTTCATGGGTGGCACAGGCAGGAACTGCAAAGCACAGCTAAATGCTTCTGGCATTTCAGTCATACAAGAAAGCGTGCTCCTCTACTTTGTAGAGGAAATCACAGAGGTTTGCATTCACTTCTTACACATTTCATAAAGCATTACTGCAGACAGCAGCCTCACCATTTTTAAAACAATAATAATAATAATAATGCTTATTAACAGTACTCCTGAAATAATACGCTCTTCCACCAAAACCAGGCTCTGTCTGTTTATTCATTCTGTTCATTTTGCTTCACCAGAGCTATATGGATACAAAACCCATACGTATCACTAACAGAGGAAACAAGCTTCCCGTACTTTAAGAATGAGAAGTGAATCAAATTCAGGAGACTTAAATTCAAGAGCCAAAGTTGTCTGTTTTACAACAAGACACAGTTACAGAGATAGAAGACAACGCTACATGATGTGGCAGACACATGGTCACACCATTTTCATGATTCTTCCATGCTCTAAGCTGGCAGACTTCAACCACCTCCTTTTCCAAAACCACACAGTGCACAAACAAATTCGCACTAAAAAGTTATCTCCAGGATAGGACTTCAGTAAGACATGTGGAGCTGTATAACCACATCAGCACGCAGGAGTAAAGTTGTTCCAATTGGTATAAAGCTGTCCAATGTTCCAGTTACTGGCGCAGCCACTGTTACTGAACCCAGTAGACATGCAAGACACCAACAACAGTCCTCTGATCACTTGTACAAGAAAAACATATTATGTAGCAATCATACAGAATATAAATGCTCAGAGCCATCCCAGTTTCTAAAAAATTGCTTTTTGCTCAATAGGCAAGTGTTGCATCTTTAGTGTGCTGTTTCACAAAAATGTGTTTTAATTGCTTTACTTAAAAAAACATTTATATAATCTCAGACTTCAGTTGGCCTACAAACTAATTATTTGGACCAGTATCAAGTTTATGTTTCAGAAGCATTTTGCAAAACACATTAGAAAGTATCACAAGTATGCACATATGCATAAGTGATTTTATATTCCTTTTTATATCAAATTTCACAAAGTATTTCATCAGAAGAAACTTTTTTTTTCCAAATTAAGTCCTTTGACTGGCAACTATAAAACTGTATCTCACCCCTCCAGAAGACTTACTTTCTGTGCGTGTTAGACCAAACCCACATATTAAGTTTTCTGGTACACTGGGAAAACAAAATAGCTCTAAATATATAGATATATGGTAAGTATCGGATGCGCATAATGGGGAAGAGAATTTATATCTGATTGTTTTGAGGCACAAGTTTTCAAGTAGTAACAGGCTTTTCAACTCTGGCTTAGTTAACAACTGCAAAAAAGGCTTCTCCATTTCAAGCATGCAGTTCTGAAAGACTGCCATCAAAGAAATATCTCTTTCTGATATCAGCACATATACTATCCACAGTGATTTAGTACTCAACCTAATCAAATTCAACAGGATGTATGGCACTCTGAACCCTTCTGCTGACAACAAATATTCAATTACTTCAGAATCAACTGATAGTAACTAAGCTAGATCCTTTTTTCTTTATAAATTGTACTAAATCTCTGCCGTTTGCTTATTGGAAGAGTAGAAAACTAAACCTGTTGCTCAGTCAAGGCTAAGGGAACTGGAATTACAAAGTTTCTCTTCCATTTCTTCTCTCAGTGCAAGACACTTAAAAATTAAAAAAAAAACAAACAAAAAAACCAAGAAATTAAAATTTCCCCCCCCACTAAGAGAGACAAGAAGTAATGAACTAAAACTACTGTGAGGGATTTTCAGGGCAAGCACCACAAAAAAGTTTCTGAACAGTAAGGACAGATAAGTTTTTGATGTAAGAAATTGTTACAGAAGGTCAGAACAAGGATACATCAACTTAATACCCTGTCCTCCACAGCAGTCTGTATCAGAGCACAAAGACAAGATAAACAGGCAGTGATAATTTTCCCAAGGCACTTGCCTAGTTTCCAGCAATCTGCAGTTCAGACATGCTGATATCTTGTTTTTAATGATCTTCAGTGGAATCTTCTTCTGAGTTTCTCAACTTGCTTTTTGTATTCACATAAATGCTTAATATCCTGAATATCCTCACCAAACAGTTTCACAAGTTAACTACACCCACTGGAAAGAAGAGTGTCTAAGTTTTCTGGGGCCTGTCTCCCATTAGTTCCCTTCATATCCTTTGGTTCACAGACAGCTAGAAAATCTGTATATAGCTATAGGCTATCCTGTACTGATCCCATCTCTGTGGCAAGAGGAGCAGACAAATGATCCCTCAAGGCCCCTTCCAGCCCTACCTTCTACAGTGACTCCTCCTTTGAGATCATTTCCTCATTTACAATACAAATCGCTTTCAGCTCAAACTCAGGCATGTGCCTGGACAGAAAAACCAAGTTACTGTCATAATCATACCTTTGATACATGATAACTAAAGCAACACAAACTATTCAAACCGAGAATGAAACTGAGCATTAGAGTATTTTCAGTCTTATTCTCTTTGTCCTTCCCTCCATACCTTAAGGGCATGTACTCCTGACTGCTGCATAAAGAACTACCCACACGGGCACCAGGCCTTCACCCCTAATGGGTAAAGTTAATCTAGAAGTAACCAATATAAACAGTTCAAATTGCTCCTTCCGGTATTACCTTTCATTTCCTTACTGCATCTATCTTCTGTTACTGCATAGTTTGGTTTAGTTCAGTCACGAACAGTTCTTCAGCCCTTATTATCCTAAATTACTTCGTAACTTGAAAGTGTTACCAGCAGGCCTTTTTATCTACTTGCTGGTCACCGATTAAATATATATACAGGTGTATCAAATACCCCTGCACAAACAATACTGACAGCAGCTAAGCTTTTTAATTAAATGGCAATCAGCTGAACACCGGTACCTCTCAAAACAAAGTGATCCTGTTTAATCAGAAGTTACCGCACTTGTGGAGCACATTTGTCTCTCCACTGCAAGTATTCAGAGATGTGCCCTGAGCAACCCAGTCTAAAGGAAGATGTCTCTGTTCATGCCAGGGGGTTGGAATTAGATGGTCTTTAAGGTCCCTTCCAACCCAAACCTTTATGTAGTTTCTATGATTCATTACCTACTCACATGCTGCCCGAACATCATTCACAGAATAGTCAGGATTGGAAGGGACCTATGGATATCATCTGGTCCAACTTCCCTGCCAAAGCAGGGTCACCTGAAGCAGGTGACACAGGAATGCATCCAGGTGGGTTTGGAATGTCTCCAGGGAGGGAGATTCCACGACCTCCTGGGCAGCCTGTTCCAGTGCCACTCTGCCACTCTCAAGGCAAAAAAGCTCTTCCTCATGTTCAGGTGGAACTTCTTGTGTTTTAGTTTGTCATTCAAAATTATCAACCTAAAAATTGCCATCTTAAAAGTACTTCAGTGCTGCCTTCGCTCTATACACGCCTCTGTTAATTCTAGTGAGATACACATAATAAATCACGGCTTAACCACGCTGCTTCTGCTTCACATCAAGGAAAACAAGTTCGGCACTCGACACTCCCCGCCCCAGCGCTGCCGCAGCCCCGGGGCACAGGCAGCACCAGGGGGGCCCAGCCGGGGCCTCCCATGCGATGTCACCGCGGCCGAGACAGCCCGGCAGGGACAGCCGGGCTGGGGACGCGAACCCGCGACCCCCACCGACCCCTCCCGCGTGCGCCCTGCTCTCACCTGCGCGCGCGGCCCCGCGCCCCACCGCCGGCACAGCCGGAACACGCGCCCCGCGGCCGCCGCCATGACCGCGCAGCTCCGCCCTCCCATTGGCGGGCGGGGCCAGAGCTGCGCCTGCGCGTTGCCCCCCCCTCCGCTCACCCTGCCGGACCGCGGCCGTGGCCGTGGCAAAGGGCAGAGTTACGAGTAGGTGTGTAAAATCGCGTCGGAGTTACTGATTTCACCCCAGCACTGTTTATTTGGATGTTTCAGGTGTTTGGTTTTTTTCCCCACGGAAAAAAAAAAATCACAGAATCAGAGAATCAGTTAGGTTGGAAAACACCTCCGAGATCATCGAGTCCAACCAATGACTG
This sequence comes from Lepidothrix coronata, assembly GCF_001604755.1. Classification (NCBI taxonomy): domain Eukaryota; kingdom Metazoa; phylum Chordata; class Aves; order Passeriformes; family Pipridae; genus Lepidothrix; species Lepidothrix coronata. Next base: position 861,052 of record NW_016690240.1, on the reverse strand, counting down.
AACACCACCGTGTCAACCAAACCATGGTTTTGAACCAGTGCCACGTCCAGTCTTTCCTTAACGTCCTTCTGGGACAGTGACTCCACCACCTCCCTGGGCAGCCCATTACAATGTCTCATCACCCTTTCTGTGAAGAAATTCCTCCTAACGTTCAACCTAAACCTCTGCTGGCGCTGTTGAATATTTATGTCCTCTTGTCCTGTTGGTCGCTGCGTGGGAGAAGAGACCAACCCCCACGTGGCTACAACCTCCTGTCAGGTACTTGTAGAGAGTGATAAGGCCACACCTCAGTCTCCTTTTCTCTAGGGGGAGAACAACCCCAGCTGCATTAGCTGCTTCTCACAGGACTTGTGCTCCAGACCTTTCACCAGCTCCATTGCCCTTCTCTGGATAACATTTAGAGATGCAGCAGTTGGTCTTGCTGAGGGGAGGTCAGTATTATTACTGTCACCTCCCAGGGTGATGTTAATCTAGACACTGAACCTTGAGAGCCTGAGAGTGTTCCTCGTTTCCCCAAGTTACATAGGATACACCCTTACAGGTGAATGGATTTTGTCAATTGTGTTTTCTACCACAGGAAAAGTGAAAATTAATTAAAAACTGAGTTTTAAAAAGTTCTACTTTAGACTTACTGGGATCTTCTTTTTAGAAGCAGTTACTATTTAGGAGGAAATTCTGGAAGTGAATCTCTGCTTTTCCAGGTTTATTTTTCTGTTTAGTTTTTCACAGTGGTCCTTGCTTCCCCCCAGGCAGACAAAAGTGTAATTTCCCCCTGGGATATAAAAGAGGTTATAAGAAAACTGGCCATGGGCAAGGGAAGTCGTCCATGCAGGGAGGTCAAGAAGAAGCTGCCTGGAAAGGTGCACTTATTCTTGCAATTGCCAACTGTGAAAATGAAAATGTCAGTGGTTTTACTGACAGGGATACACTAAAATGATAGCAATGAACATTGCACCAAAGGAGAGCAGTGACGTGTCTCCTGTGCACACCTGGCCAAGCACTGGGAACTGCAGCCATGCTCTCGTTCACAGCATACGTAGGGATGGCATTTGGTTACCAGCTGTTTCTCCAAAAGAGAAAAAGGGGGTTGGGTCACGGTCACAGTCCCACTGACCCATCTCCTGAAGCAACCAGCAGAGCTGAAGGGGTGGAGAATGCCAGCAATGGGTACAGCCTTTTCAAGGCCCGTGGTGAATCTCATCTGCCATCTGTCGCCCTGCAGCTTGGCTTTGTTCAGCAGCAGAGGAGCTCCTCGGTCCTCACTGCACTGAGCAATTGTTAACTCTCACCCGTCAGCTCTACCGAAACAAAGCGCCACTGGGTGAAGGTTTTTTATTTGCTACATGTAATTAATTGTAAATTAAATTTAAGGAGCAGGCCATCTATAAATTATTGTCCACTTGTACTTGGAAGCTGATTGATGTAAATTCAACGCCCTTGACTTCCTACAAGTGTCTACTCCCATGCCTACTGTGAAAAAAATCCTGAATGCTTTTGCAGTCTGGAGCATGATTTCAAAGATATTGGGGTTCATACAGTCCAGATGGAGGTTACAGAATTGTTCTTGCATATTGCTGAATGAAGACCTTGGTGTATGTGGAGTCCAGCAATTAAAGACAGGGGCCATGTTATGTCTCTCTTTGATCCTTACAGCTGTCAGCCCTTATAAATTAATGGCTGCCCCTTCAAGGTGCAAGATTTCAGGTGTATTTCTCAAGAATCCTCCTGCTGCCAAAAAGCTTACCTGGCCTTGCTTGCCCCTGGAAGACACTTGTATAGAGATGCCTGAGTGAGTAGTTTCTAGACTGATTGGGAGTACATGTAGTTGAGATGCTTTGAAGGAAATGTATTTCTGTGGTGGCCACAGCCAGTATGTTTCAGAAAGATTCCTTCTAATGGAAGGATTGCTGGCAGGAGTCTGGGTTCGCCAGTTCAAAATCAGTTTTTTGCACAAACCAAAGTAGGATAAAAATGAGCAGAGGTTATTTACATGCTCAGCCACCTACACCCCATCCCTCTGTCAAAAGTTTGTTGAGACAGAGGTAGAGGGAAATGCAAGAAAGCCATGTTTAATCTACTTATTCCAGGATTAACTCCAAAGGGCTTCTTTTTCTATCTCTGCATTTAGTTGACAGACTGTAGGTGCTTACCTAATCCATGTAAACTACCCCAATATTTTGCTAAGCACTCTGAGGAACTTTAGTCACTTGTGTGGCAGGATGTCCTTTTTGAGCCCAACTCTAGAGACCTGTTGCAGTTGTGAACCTGGTTGCCCATTTCGTCATGTAGATTGCTAATCATGGTCTATGCAATGACAGAACTGGGGACTGTTGCCTACATCACATTACCTGCTTTTGTTTTTAGACTTGGGTAACGAGGGTAAGCATATGATTTGGGATGATAAAAGCTTTGGAGTGCTGTCTTTGAGGGATGGCCTGACATTAATAAAATGGTGCCTTTGTGTGGGGCTTGAGGTTTCTGAAATGAAAAATCACTGAATGCGAAATGAGGAAACCAGGCTGAGCCTGTCACATGCATGGGTCAGGGGAGAGCCTGAGGGACACATCTGTAGTATGTGCAAATTCCTGAGCACAAACCAAAGGCTGAGCTTCAGTCCAAAGTTGCCGATTGCTTACATTACCATCCTACATGCAGACAGTCCTGAAGTGAGATTCAGAGTGTTCTTTTGCAGTAGATAGCATGAGTTCAGATTGCTGGTATAGGTAGCATGAAAACCAGTTGGTTGAGGAAGAGGTGTCCCTGTGACAGTGATGGAGATGTGTGGCTGTCCAGCTTACTGCCTCATGCAGTCGAAAAGAGGGCAAGCATGGCAGTACTGGGTCAGACCAAAGGTCCATTGAGCCTGATGGCTTCCCTTTGCCAGTGATAGATGCTTACAGAAGAGTATAAAGACAGGGCAAGTACACAGAGATACTTCCCTGATAAAGTCTTCTGACTGGTAATGAGCCGAAGACCACATCTTAGGCTTACATATAAAAGAAACTCATGCAGGAGAAGAGGTCAGAACATGATGGAGGATGTAGCAGGATCTTCTGCCTTGCAACATAACAAGCTAACCTGCAGCAGAGCTGGTGGGACTTCATGCATCAGAAGACAAAGCAAATAGTTGTAGGAGAGTTAAAACTTCACAAGATTCCCTAATCCAAATCCATTTCTGAAGAAATGCCTACATTTTTTAAGTTTTCTCTACAGATAAATAAAAGAATAGATTTGTTTAGGAATTCTGAACTAAAGTTATTATTCTTATAAACTATTTTCTATTCTCTTTCCCATCTTAAGCTGTAAGTACTTTGGCTGAAGTTCCGGGGCACATGTGTCAAAAGGGACATCAATCACCAGTGCTTGTCTAGGGGCTGAGTGGTTGGGTGGCAGAGTCTGAGAATGTTAAGAGTATCTGCATGCCAAGAACGTTTCTCAGGCCCTAACCAGGAGCACTTTCTGGATTTTCTTTAGACCCAAGGAAGTTTAGGAACACCAAGGTCCAGTGTTGAACAAAAAATTGGAATTCTTGGCTGGGGAGAGCACTGGAGAAGGATGACTTGACAGAAAGCTTTGCGTTTGAGAAGCTGATCAGTATGTGTTAGAAAAAAACCAAAATGCATGTTAAAAATGCAGACAATTCAGCAGTATTTTAACTCTGTTCCAGTTAGGTAATTTCCGGATATTTTATGACATGTGTGTGCTTTTTGACACAGAAATTGTTTTGCATCGATCTTCTTCATCACTATTGAAAGGCTTGAGGCTGATATATCCAGAAGTCATGTTTTCTTTAATGCAAACACATAAATTCTACTTTAAAAGGCTAATAATAAGAACAACATTGCACCTACTTTTCTTCAAATGTGGAACGAGCACACTTCATTTCATAGACTGCATACACCAGCTACCTAAGGGTTGTCAATTATGTTACACTATAAAAGGCACAGCACTTAGGGGGCTGTCAATCAAGTCTGTTGTGAGAGAGATTTCAAGAATCATTATTCCAACACTATTTATCAAATATAAAAATAAAGAAAATTTACATAACAACAATACAGAGGCATCATGTTTCGTTTTATAGTGAAAGTGGTTTGGATTGAGCAAAAAATTAGTAAAGGTGAATCAAAAATAGCCAGAGATCTTTGCTTGTAAAGCAGTGCCTTCTGTTTTGTTCTTTACCACAGCTTTCCTTCTCCATGAAAGAAGGTGTTACACAGATTTTCACGGTATTATGGATCACATCTCTTTCATCTTTTCTTCACAGTCTGAGGGTTGCTAGTTTATTGGGTTTTTTCCTCCACCACAGCTTATGGGTATCATTGAGCACTGCAAGGCATTTTGGGGAACATTCTTTTCTGCCGTATTATGTTCCAGCTCTGCCATAATTTATGTGCTTGAGTAGACCCCACTGAATTTCTAACTGGTTTTCAGAAAGAAAGAGGACTTGTATGGATGTAATTTGGAGGCATCTGAAGATAGTTTTATACCATATGAATGCAAGAGTCAGCCCAAAGAGATCCAAATGTAGTGTCTGGGCCTATTCTTAGTTGGCAAGTGCTTTTAGAGTATGTAATGTGTCTTTGTCATTTGTCTACCATACACTTTGCCTCCATATGTTTATCACTGTTGCTATTGCTGATTCAGTATTTCAATAATAGAATCATTTGGAGCTGTTCTTTAGACTAGGGTTTGCATCAGACTTTTTCAGTCTTTGTATAATTAAACTAATGTCATTACTGATCCTAGCAGCATCTTTGAGTCAGAGCTGGCATTATATCTAGAAATTGTGCCTATACTTCTAAATAAAAGAGGCCTAAGGACTGGCCTAGAGACAGTGACCTTGATCGAGTCACATCAGCACTGATTAGGGAACAGCCTCCCTTCCCTGGAAACAGCCCAAAATAGAACCAGAAATGCAAATAGACACAGAGAAGTTTTATCCCTTCATCATGCAGAAGGAAATTTATTGCTATTCCCATTTCTGAACCTGTTCAGATTTATAAACTTTTCATTATTGATTATTCTAAAGGCTGGATACATGCATATATTCAGTAAATAGGTGAAAGCAATAATTTTTCAAATTGTATATGCTTCCCAAGGTTCGTTTATAGCAAGGGAATAGACACCAGATAACCAGAAAATACATCTCAGAGCGTGCCCTCCTGGGACAACACGAGGGATTTGCCATTGTACAGTTTATGGATGCTGCTGGACATTGTGAACTCTGTCCGTATGTTTGTCAGACTGCAAGCTCCATTTTGTTTTTAAGGCTGGCATGCACCTTCCTGTGGCCTCACGCCTTTCCTGCTGGATTAAAATTCATGCAGGGTGCACGATGGTCAAAGACTAAGCACTGTCCCATTGAGCACTGTGGTTCCAGACACTCAGTTAATGCTGCTGAGAGGACCAGGTTGTTGAGGACATGGGCACCTTGGCCACAAACTAGTCTGAGAGGAGACTGCATTTACCTTCTGAGAGCTGGATGGGAGCTGAAAAGTTAGAGAATGAAAGTGATCCTCTCAATGTCTTTGGAGCCCAGGAAATGGCAGATCCAGCACCTTGCACTTTTCCATGCTCTTTTGGAGACGCTCTAAAAAGGACAAGGTGGTTATTCAGAATTAAACTTCTTCTCCCCTCAAAATGAAAATAATGACCAAAATACCAGCCAATTCAGAGCTGAAAAGGAAGTTTTAACTTTAACAGGCTTTGAACCAGTCTCTGAAAGAATGAAGTACAAGAAATTATGACTTAAACGATTTCAGGTTTTAAAACATCCGCAGCGGCGGAAACTTCTGAGTCATCAGGGCTTCTACAGAAGGTCTAAAGAAATACATGCAATGCATCTTTACCAGAAATAACAAGGAAAGAGAATGACAAATTGGATCTGGATTAAGAGAAAAAAAAAAAAGCATGAAGCACTGCTTTTACTTTCTGGCCATTATATTCAAATAACAAAGAAAATAATTTGCAGTTTTCTGCTGTAGAACACTTTACAGAATTCATGTGCCTGTATTGAATCTGTGTCAAGGCTATAAAGTGTCCAGCAAAACCACGTATCTAATATACTACAGATGTCTTACCCAGATGTTCTGAGGAAAGAATTGATCATTCTTTTTGTTTTCTCTCTTACTACAGCAACCAGGCAATACCTAAGGTTTACCCCGTGGGTGCCAGTACTGAAGACTCAGTCAGCATGACACCTGGAAGTTGTTCTGCTGGACAAGTAGAAGAGCTTAGTCCACAATAATCTTGTGTGGGTGTGGTTGGAGAGGGAAGTAAGCGTGGGAAGCTTCTTTAGCGTTCATGCATCAGTGCAAGAGCTAATCCAAATGCAGAAATAGTACTCTGCTCTTGGAGAACTAAGCTTGCACCTGGAATATAGTTTTGCTTACAAGTATTTTATGTCTGCCTGGAGAACCTGTCAGCCACTGACCACTTTGGGCCAAGTTCCAACTACAGGAAATAATCTTGAGGAGAAGAGTAGGAAGCATTTTTGAACACTTTCTCTTCTCAACTTGACCTGCAGGTAGAAAGGCAGTCTCTGTTTTGACATGTCTTGCTCTGCCATCTTCAACCACCAAAGAAAGCACTTAAGAGGGCAAATGATGCAGTCTGGAGCTAACTCGTGAAATAGCACACGTAATTAAGATTATAAGTGTCAGTAGAAACTGTCTGAATCATCACCTCCTTACATGTGAGAATCTAATACTGCATGTCAGCCTAAATCTAAACATCTGCAGCAAGCAACTGTATTTCTCAGATTATGATAATTCTGTTTCAAAATGGGAGGTGAAACAGAGGGGAGAAAGTTTGCAGATTTTCAGGCAGAAAAGAGAAGGAATCTCCTACTTCTGTGAGCACAGTCACAAACTGACTGATTTACTTACTTACTGATGACATAAGTCATGTGTCATTTATAATGTGCTGCCACAATCCAGCTGGACACGGTTGGCTGGCAGCAAATTATCCTGAACCTTGCAGAGGTAAGTAGGCTCCAGCATATTTTAAAGATGTCAGACATTTTGTCTCTCTGGCCAAGCCTTCTCAGTCATTCATAAAGTTACATGGAAAGGTCAATCTATACTTAGATATACAATATGATTTAACCAGATTACATTATTTCCATTTACTTAAAAAAAAAAAAAGCAAAATGCATAAGCTTGTAAAATATCTTTTGGGAGAGGACTTCACTGTCTCCTGGGATGCGATTGCTAGTTTTACTTTCTTCTGGATACATTAAAAAAAGTTAATGAAACAGGATTTTCAGTAAGAGTTTCTAGAGAAATCTAGAGATTCCGAGCAAATATTAAAAAAATTACATTTTTTAATGCAATAAGCCTTCGGGAAAAAAGTCTTTTCCAAAATGGAGTTGTCAGGGAAAATGTGATACTATTCAAAATAAAAACTACAGTTTCAAACACTAAAAGAAAAAGGGGAGAGGAGTCAACTACCTGTAACTCTTCTGTTACATAAAATTAAATGAGAAATTACTTGGTAAAGCATACTGAGGTTAGTGTTCACATTTTAAATACTTTACTGGAGACTGCAAATAGTTGGCCTTGCAATGAGGAACAGGCTTAGGGAAACAAAATTTTTTTTCTTTTTCTGTTTAAAATTTTCTGCAAATGATGTGTAGTTTAATTGTTACTTTAAATTGTTTATTTAGGTATATTGAAAGGGGTTTTAAGCACCTTCTAATTATTTTGAGAATGTTCACAAACACACAATGGTTTCAGATTTTGTCTCAGATTAATGCGAATATTTGATGTACAAAATCGGAATTGCTTGACATTCTTAAGAAAAATCAAATTTTTGTCTTCTCATGTTCATATTGGAAATTAGATGATAAATATTTTGCTTCTTCACTCCAGTAGTAGAACAAATGTAGAAAAATGAATTAACATATCTGAGTGAGTCTTCTCCTTTCAAATATTAGGGGACTTTTCCAAATTATCAAATCTTCTTTGCAATATTCCGTAGATCTCTCAGTTAAGGTTTAGTTCTAGATGATGCTGTGTTTTCGCTGATAGAACACACAGAACAGCTTATCACTCTCACTGAGTAATGGCAGTGCTGTTACTGTTAGGAATATGGTATTCAGAAAAATGTAAAATTTAGGAATCTTCAGAAGTTAAGTTTAAGATCAGTGAAGAAAATTAATGGAAATGTAGAGTGGAAGATTATAAGAAAATTGAATGTAAATAGCACTGCATTTTTTGAACCTGGACATATTTGTGAAAATGGGAGGATTCCATTCTCCTGAGCCAAGGCCAGGATTGTGCTGCTGTATTTCTTTAAAGAACTTCTTATCTGGTGAACAAAGTTGTTGCCATTAATGACACACTATTCAATACCATTCACCACAACAAGGGATTTTAAAAACAGGTCCTAAGCATTTCCATGATCAATTAATGGATTTTTTTCAGGCCACAGACCTCCAGCTTGAGGTAGAAGATGGCAGCTCCACCACGATGAGGGACCATCCTCAGGAGCCCTGGAGATCGGCCTTTTCCCCCATGACTGATGCCTGCCTGTCCAGCAGAGATTCATCAGGTGCTTTGTCAGGATGGCAAGCACAGTAGTGATTAAATGTTAAATCCTAGCTACGTTTTGTGGGTGCTGCCAATAAACAGTGGATTTACAATATGAAGTTATGTATATGCTGCTTGCAGCCTTTTTGAACCCTGCTAAAGATGTCTGAACAAGCTGACCCAAAAGAGGAGCTGTAAAAGAGAGTGTGCAGGGAAGTATCTTCTTTTTACTTAGAAATATGCTCATTGCACCAGACTATATAGTGTTCGTTTATGCTAAAACAAGTAAGATCATATCCATAAATCAATGAAAATAATTAAAAGAATAATTAATATTCCCTCTTTTGTACCTATTCTGCGCTTCCTTTATAATTTGTAGCAGATGGAAGCCAAATGTTTTCAAAGAATCAGAACCAATTTTATAAAAAGATAGCTCATCTTTTCAAAATAACTTCTCCTTAGACTGCCAGTTGTACTCAGGATTTTAATCTATAAAAACGTTACTGTTGGAATATGATAATATTTTTAGTAGCTCCAAATGAGTTCACATTCTTGAGCCTTCCTTCATATTCCATATCTGAAGATTCTTCCTTTTCACACCACTATATCATTGTTTTACATGCTTTTGGAAAAATCTAGAAACCTTTGTGCCACAGCAATATTCTCATTCTCTGCTAACAAGCTGTTGTGGTTCTATTTGTGGTAGATTTTCTTGATTTAGAACAAAATCTGGTTTTTAAATTTATTTTATCGCATGGGCATATATAGTACATTATGAGTAATCCTACCACAAATCAGTAGAGATGTCTGTCTTTTTTCTTCCTTAAGAATTAAAGAATTTCTAAGTCAATATTTAAAGAAATGGAAGTGAAGATATGGAAAGAAAATAAACAGAATTGAGTAAAGTAGAACAGAAAATGATGTTGATGAAATATGCTTTCTCTTAAGTGACAATTCCAAATATGCATTTAAGAGTAAAAATAAACAGATGATGGTGGTAGGACAGAAACCTGTAGCAGAAAGTAAGCTATAGTGTGTGTCCAAAACACATAAATAAACAAGACTGAGAATGAAAACTCTTATTCAGAAATGCACAGAAACAATTTCTTAAGTACATCCTTAGGTTGCTTAACCAAGGATTTGAAGCACCTAATGTCAAAAGTACAAAATACAGATGAATTGTATTTAATTGAAAAATGCAATTCAACGTTTCAAGTGGCAAGATTATCTTAGAATTTCTAACTGTGATCTATCCTGATCTTTCCTCAAGTATCTAGAAAAACTTCTGAAGAAAACAGAGAAGAATAAGTATATTCACAAAGTGAATTTCTGGGATAACTCATCTGGCAAGTAGACTACCACTGCAGAGGAACCATTCTTTCTTGGAAAGCATCTAATACATTACTATTGCTGGGAGGAGACCTGGTATGTCAGTGCTGTTGTAACAGAGACAGCTTCTGCTTCTTAAAGATAAGTGAGGAAAGTCACACAAGTTGATTGAATGTCTCTATAGACAGAAGACTTTTGTTTGAGAAGTTTTTATACATGTAAGCTCCAAAAGAAAAGTTCACAAACTAGCCTGTTATGATGATTTCATAATGGGAGTTTTTCTAATTGAGTACACAGTTTTTGAATGGTTGCCATAATGAAGGAATGGTTTATAGCAAGTGGTTTTGAAACAAACAAATGCTTTCTCTTATTTTGGTAACAGGGAAGAATAGGTAGTGTTAATGCAATTCCATGTCAAAAGTACAAAAAAAGTGTGCAAAGTTAGGAAGTAGGTGATGCTACTGTTAAGTTGTGAAGGAGGGCACATCATGTGTACTTTGCACTTCACATTTTATGATGGCAGAAGTTAAATGCATAATATAAAATTGCAGTAGCTGAACTATATGATAATTATGATAATTGGGGACATTTCTCTTCAGGGAGTGAGCTCTAACAGTTAAGAAGTGACTTGATGTTAAAATAAAAATCTCACTATGCAATGATTAATTAAATAAAAGGTAACCAGGAGGTTTATTGCATAGTAGCAAGGGGCATGATTTGTACTTTCTATGGGCCACAGTATGTATTTATTAAAAACCATCCCTCTGTTTATTGGAAGTTAAGACTGCAGTAGGACATACCCTTTCATCTGAAAATTACGACTGTGGAAATGAACAGCTAAGTGGGAAGATGTATAACCCTTTTCATTTTCATATTGCCTAGAACAGCAGCAATCCTGTGCTCCATGGTGCTTCCATTTGCATTTCTGATAGCCATGGAAAGCAATAATTGCCTCACTTGCGTCAACAAATGTAACTCAGGCTAACAGCAGCACCCATGGACAAGGTATTGCTCTCTGGAGGCATGTCAGAGAGTGCCCTGGAGTTCTGAGGGTGGATGAAGTGGTCTGATTCATCATCCACTCTCTCAGTGTCTCCAGACCTTTGGAGAATGTCTCACATCTGGTCCTGAATTTGTGGAGAGGCCAAGTATGTCTTCAGCTGGCAGGCACTTAGACTATGGTTGGTGGTAAGCAAACCATCCTGGAGCCCTGTTCTGGCACTGAGGCCAACTGTCACAGAGGGACTTTCAACTACACTAATAAAGCTCTTACCCTTCAGCAAAGAGCATCCACATCCACACTGCCTGCTGGAAGTGCTGCCAGGGCTGTACTAATTCTTGAACTATGTTTGGCAAAGTCCTATATGGCACAGACCAAAGCTGTGCCTGGTACTATTCCAACTATTCTGAACTATTCTAACTGTAATTTTAAAGTATAGCTGGTGGACTTCCCCTGCCCAGGAACTTTCCCTGACACTATTTAACTTATTAGTATATGACTCTAGAGACTGGCTCAGTAAGAGAGTACCAAGAATCGCATAGGCGTAGGCCAAGGAGTCTGATTTCTATGCCCCAGCTTCAGGATATATAGGAGAAAACCTCTACTGATTTTAAGATTCCCTTTCATGATGACACTGAGGTCCCTGTGTACAGGTATGGCCTCTGCTGGGAGATTTTCTCCTCATACTGCAGGGTGGGTAGCCTGGGGTTAGAAGGGGATGACTGTCTCACTCAAAGTGCCGACATGGTTAATGCTAGATAAGATAACATTTTTCCTGATCTCCGGGGAGCTCAGTGGGACCATACAATTCCTGAGCTCATCCTATTCAGATGAGATCCAAGTTAATTTCTCAGGATACATCTGTGAGACACTTTGACTCTTGGGCTCAATCCTTTTATCAGTATATTGTAAGCAGAGTACTATAGACTTAAAATTAGATCAATTAAGCTGTTTCTCCTCAGGAACCTATGTTTTTTGATCTGTACTCAGCCACCTTAGGTAGCAGGTCAGAGTGTTTTCCTCGTGACCTTTGGACTGAGAATACTGCTATAGTTTTTAGGTTCTGGATGTATTAGGTGATGTTTAGAGTTAAAATGTATCTTTTTCAGAGTCTTGTTTCAGGCCTAGTAGAACAACTAGCTTTTGAAATCTCTAAGGACAGGTTCAAACAAAAATAGCCTGAATAAAACAATTGCTGCAGGGAATGGTTTCCAAATTTGGGGTGACTCCTCTGAAATTCACCCCCTGCAAGACTCCTCCTTCTTAAAGCAGAGACATCTAGCACAAGTCCCTCTGCCTATTTTGGTTGATGCAGTGTGACACAAGGCAAGCAGTTTAGGAACTGAGGCATTTGATCCGATGTGCACAGACTGACACTGAAAAAGAAGACCCAAGTGTTTTTATTCTGCAATCATGTTCTTAATTGACTCATCAAAGTTATTTTTGTTGTATTAAGTTAGAGGAATATGATGATGACATAGTGATGAAGTCCATTTCTCCTAAGCAGCCTACCCGTGATATTTGTTTGTTGTCTTTGTAAGTACATTCTATTAATGGCATATATTTTTACTATGTCAATGATACAATGTTAGAAGCTGCTTTCCACACAGTTTATTCTGAGATTGTATACCATAACCTTGCTTACTTTGATATGAATGCTACTTGATCTTACAGTGGCAGAGAGATAGTTATCTCAACAGGATAGTAAAAGAGCTGATTACTTCCTAAAGCACCTCTTTAAATCAGGAATCCTCACAATAAAATGCCTTTTATGAATCCTTTTAATATTAGAGCATTCAACAGTTAATCACCTTCAAAAAGAGTAGGTACTGTGGTAAACGGGGGAAATATCCTTCCTCTTTCCACTGGTACTTCATCCTTATTTGAGATTTAAATGCAGCTTTGGTTTAGTATTTTTAAATGCCTTCATTTAATAACTAATTCAAAAAGGGTTTTTTTAGCAAAGTTGAGTAGAAAATAAGAATGCTGAAAGCCTCCTCTCAGTCTAGACTGCTATTTTTTGTGTATGGAGGCAAAACATTTGATGTCATTCCTGAATAATGTTCAGCAATGTTTTATCCATCAGAGTTATCCAAATACAAGCAAAGGGCAACTCCATATTTCAGTGACCTGACTAGTCTCTTTGTTGGATGGCCAGTTCCACTTAGCTGCAGATGGCCATATGATGTAAAAGTATAAGACATCGCAAAAAGAGGTGATGTAAGCTCTGGAATCTGTTTTTGCAGTCTGTGCTCATATTTGCTACTACACACATGATCTTGTTCTCACTAGAAAAGTTCAAAAAGTTTAAATCAGTTAATTTTATTTGATCTATGTAAACTAGAAAAAAATCTCTGAAGCTGACACTTTGAATCCAGTTCAAACTTGTTTAGCTTAACTTTTCTTAATTAGAGACCTAAGTGAAAACAAAGCAAAAGTAAAATCACTTCCTCTGCACCACTGATGGATGTGTCTTACATGCATTATCCGTGCTTGAATTACTCTGTTTGTATAAGCTCTGCTTCCATGAAAGCAACCACACCGTGAAATAACACTAGAGTTTGTTTTGTCCATGCTATGTTTGTATGTAATGCTAACAGTTGTGGATGGGCATCCTATGGATTTCTTTACTGGAGCAAGCTGCAAAACAAAACAAAACAAAACATTCCCAGTTAATTGTTTGTAAGAAAAGGCTGACCTCTTTAGATGAGCAGAAGGCACTGAAGGACTGTATACCCTTGAAGTTTTCCCATGGAGCAAACATATGTCCCTGCTACAGGGAGATCAATTATTAGACTGCATCCATTAGTGGGCCAGCTAGTTAGCACCACAGGATTCACCACGATAGAGTTAGGATCCTGTGTACGAGTTAAACTTGGACAACATTTAAGCTAAAGTTACCTTTGCAGAGATGCTCTTGCATTTGGGATTTGCACTGCTGCACAGTAAGGTGCAGATCTAGTCTAGCAAGATCCCTTATATTGCTCAGATCTGCTTAGTGACAATAATATGTCAGATTCGGGATGAGCTCGCCTGGGTGGCTGTGTCTGCGTGTGCTTTTGAGGTCGGGTGCCTGCTCAGAGTGATAGTCTGCGTATTTTCCTGAGCCTTGTTCTGTGATATATCCCATTCTACCTATGGGATATACGTATAAAACTTAGTCATTACACCAAAGATGTATCTTCTTTGCTCCAAAGTTAAAAAATAAGAAAAAGGTAACAGTTTTCAGGACAGGTTAGTGAGACTGGCGGTTCACTGTTGAGGGAAATTAAAAATACTAACCAGCCTTTGCAAATAAGAAAAATCTATGTTTGGGAGTCTAAATACATATTTGCTCACTTAAATGAATGGCCTGAGTTTTGGAGGTGCTGAGTTGATCCAAACTCTAAATGTTTTTCATCCTCAAAAATCTGTCCAATTGCTTTCATGTCTCTCTGTGAAATGTAGTCACCCAAGTTTGACAGTTTTGGCTCTAAGGTTTAACTTGACTGAAAACAAACTGGCTTCAAAACTGTAGGGGAGGTTAGCAGCAGCTGCTCAAACCTATGTATCCAAGAAAGTAAATCTTAAAATGTCAAATGGATTTCTTCTCATGAATTCAACCGGCAATAAACAGGAACAGAGACATACTAGGAAAGGTAAAAAGAGATCTCAGTCTTCTGTTTCTTGCTTAGATGATGCTTCTGAGCAACCCTGCCGAGGGTCAGGGGCCCAGGTGGACTGCTGTACAGGAACCTGAGGCTTGTAATTTTCATAACAACATCTATGGTTTAGAGACTGCTCTCTTCAGTTCTCAGTGGAGGAACTCTGGCTGGCACAATGATAAACTCTGTATCATCCCTCTTCAAAATAAATGAAAAATCTTGCAGGAAACAAGAGCTGCCCAGGCTGTGGCAGACTTCTAGGAAACTACTGTAAGATGTTTGCAATGCATTGTGCATCTGAGGATAAAATGAAATTCAAGGTAGATAGATAAAGGTAGTAAGGAAGGTTTTCAGTTGAGTTTAGTACTGCTGAAACTCAAAAGCTGAGACTAGAATTAGTGAACCCTTTGGATTTAAGTATTTGAAATTCTAGCATAAAATTATCTTTCAGTAATGGAAAAAATAGAAATTAATATTGAAATGATTCTGCATTCAGGAAGTGCAAATCTGTCTTCAAGTTCATTTAGCAAAGTGACATTTAAATTACTATGAAGAATTGTGTGCACTATATGTTATTTGTAATTTCATAAAATGTTGGGATGAGATTGTCCTGGGATCGGCATGTGATTAAACTGATTATATACCTTATATACATGGTATGCTTCTTATTCAGTCACAATCAAAATACAATCTACTTTTATTAATATAATAATTTAGATGTCATAACTGAAATCTCAGTTAAATATTTTTTAATTTCTATTCACAGCCTTTTATTCTCTATTAACACACTCCTTCCTCTCACCTAAAAAAAGATTCTACTTTTCCCATCACCACGATAGCTGACATCTGCTAGAATGACCCCTTGCCCCTAGCAGCAAAGCACTGCTATGTAGAAATGGACGGCAGACAGATGCTCTTCTCCTCGTTCTAAAGAACTTTAAAAATATGGATGGGTGCAGAAGAGGGCACCAAATACTAACTGTCAAAGCAGACACTGTTTTTCTTTCCTTTACACCCATGCTGAGTATTTTTCTTTTGCTCACTCCCAACCCCCACATATGCATATGTGTCGTAATACTCAAAATAAGTCTTACTATTTTATTTCGAGTCCAGGAACACGTGCATCCAGTTTCCTTCAGGCCTGTTGATCTTCCTTTTCTGCTGTGAAAACAAGGGTGTGAGTATCAGAAAACCAAAGAATATGCTACTGTGACCCACACTGGCACTCTGTGTCTCTCCTGACTGCCATCTTTAAGCTCAGGCAGCAGAGGTTAAAGTCACTAAGCTCAGAAGCCCACATTTCAGTTCCTGCTACACTTGCTGTGCCACCCTGGGTGTTATACAAGGAGGACTTTTAATGTAATGTGAAGACTGCATGGTTAAAATTACCTCAGGATATTCCAAAATTAAGATTTCTGGTGTGATATGTTAATGGGACTATATTGCACAGCTACCACTTTCTGCATTTTTATTGCTTTTATAGTTAAGGTTATTATCTGTCATACATGCATTCTGACCCAGTTCTTCAAAGTCAACTGAAGTCAAAATGTCAAGGTTTCATCACTGCAGTCTAGGGGTAATTGAAGAATTACACGCCGATGATAAGGTGCAGGGGCAGGGCAGAAGGCAGAAATGACGACTTTACCTAGCTAGGATCCCTGTTGTCCCAGGACCATGGAATCAAACTCCATCATTGTTCCCTTTTCCTGACCCTGTAGATGTATTTTTTACCTTTTCTCCTACGTTGTGGCTGGATATCTGTACTCTGCTCCATACATAACTTCCATGGAAAACAGGAATGCCAACTTAGGATCCCTTTGGACTTGAGCAAGTGTAGTTTTCTTCAGGATTAGTAGAGCACTGAACTATGTGGGAACTGACTGCCCAATTTGTGATGTATGAGACCAAAGCTCTTGAGCATGTACAGAAGAATGCTTTGTTTTGATGTCTAGGAAACTTTGTGGCTGAAAGCAAAGGCAATGGTAGATGTCGGACATATGAAAGGCAGTTATGCTGTGCTTGTTCAGAGACTTGAGAAACAAGCTGATGTTGGTGTCAACTGAAAAAATTATGAATCAGCGAATGAAAAAATAAATGTTACTGTAGGAATATGGATAACTTTCCTGACAGTAGAATATTCTGGACATAAATGTGTTGAACAATTTAATTTTATCTATTTGTCTTTCAGTCTATCTGCTAATAATAATATATGAGCTGACAGAGACATGGAAAAATTTATTCACACTTTTCCGTACATGGGGAAGAAATCTGTACAATACCCTTTCATCAGAGCTGCATGTAGTTATCACTATGCACACTCATAACTCAAGCTTTGCAAAAGCTTGGGAAACAACATGAGTGCTAGTAGCTCAAAGTCAGGGTGTCTAAAAATCTAGAAAAGTTACATAACATAAGACTTCTCTGTAGACTGACAGTGGTGCTCACACCACTGATGCTAAAAACCTCAATAAGGAGTAGCTGTGTGTGTGTGTTAATTCCAGGTACTCCTCTATCAAGTCACTGAGGGATTTCTTATGGTCTGTTGCAGATTTGAGAAAGGAAAGGAATCTTGGATAATAGCTGTACAAGCATCACAGTCAAATCATGGAAAGCTGAGTGCCACTGAAATATATTTTGAATTCTACTGAAAAAATAATTCTTTTAAACCGCAGCTTGACTTTATCTTTTTGCTTCTCGTTTCTGGTTTCCATCTTGGTTCCTGATATAAACTACTGGTTTCCAGTTTCCTGGATCTTCACTGCCTATTCCTACTTGACCTATTAGCACTGCCATTATTTTGATTCTTGCATCCAATTGTCCCTTGAAACCACAGTTTCAACCCACTTACTATACTTCCAAATAAGCACTTTCAACCCTTCACTCAAGCTTTCTTTCAGGAAGAACTCCCAGCAGATATCTGTAAACTTGCCTCATTTTCTGCTTTGAAAGCATCATGATGCCTGCAACACACATAGCAACAATCAGGCTGCTGGCCATGACGCTGAACAATGTCAGCTCACTCTTTCTTTGTGTTTCCATCTCAACGTCTGTGTTCCCACTGCTGTCTCTAGTTTCATGCTTAGACTGTCTTGTCCTTCAAGCAAGAGGACTTTTTGTGATTTGCTGGTGTGGTGCCTTTTCTTGCAGAATTAAGTAGGCTCTGGGTAAGAGTGTAAGTCAACACACTGGAGCTGATTGTCTTAGCAATCACTGTACTCCCCTGTGCAGGAAGATTGTCTGTCAGTTCCTACACTGGATCTCCAGGATGCTGGTGGAGGAGAAGAGGGATGGATGGTTCAGGTGGCCCTTCTGACCCAAACTGCTGTACAAAGAATTCTCCGGAGCAGATGGAAGTCAGGTCAGGTCCAATTTTCTCACTGTTATAATGGCCCTTTGGTCTGGAAGGAGAGTTAAAGCTGCCTTCCACAGCTTTTCTTTGGAAGCCGCTGCCTGGCGATCTGCCCCATCTGCTTCATCCAGGCAGTGAATCAAGCCTGTTGTACTTAAACCATTGACCCCTACTATGAGAAATACCAGAGAAGAATAGACTTTAACTAAATCTTTCAGTAGCACCCTCTCCCCTTATTTTTCTCCCTCCCTCCCATTGTTTTGAAGCCAAGTCACTTTTTGTTTGCTGGAGGAAGATTAAACAAAGGAAGCCACCAGCAGCGCTGGGTTTTTTTGACACACGTGTTGTCTGTATCCCTCGGGCAGCCTTCCAGCAGGTATACCCGTACAGCTGCAGAGCCATTCACAGCCGAGCCATAAAACTGCTGGCAGGTCTCACCATCTGTGAGAAAGACTGTGTGAGAACTTCCCTCTATTACTGTGTGGCTTTCAAGACAAATGTCACTGCTGACCCCATTAAGATAGCCAACATTCGAGAAACAGCATAATGTATTGCAAGGCTGTTCTCTTTTCTGTCCTGGTAGGGTGAGTCATGAAGTTTTGTAGATGTTCTCACACGGAAAAATACTTGAATGCTTATGACATTTTAACATCGCAAAACACTGAATAATTGTGAGTCTCTTCCCATTGAATGTCTGACAATATAGCAAAGATTAGGATGGGAAATTGCAGAATTTTTAAGCTATGCTGCTACCATTACAGGAAGGGAGAGGGAAGAAAAGCAAAGCTGACCCAAGAATCTTCTTTGGAAGCCTGGCACAGTCTCTGGAGAAAAAGAACAGTGTCCTCTGTATGTAGTCCATCACCCACAGATTTTGATCTTGCTGTTCACAAAATAAAAATAATTTCTTCCTCAAAACCTTTACCAACAACTCTCCTGTCCAACAGTGTATGAATTTCATTTCTAGCTGATTCTGAAAGATATTGAAATAAAAGTCATTTGAAATGATACCTGATTGTTAGAAGCAAGTACCGGTAGCTAAGCCTAGGGCCTCCCTACAAATTATTGTTTCAGGTACCTCAATCATAAAGAGCAAAGAGGTATATTTCTTCTCTGGCTGATCAGTATTCAGGTTACACAGCTAGCCAAACATTGTTGCCCAAATATCTTTACTTTCATGGGAAAAAGTACATTTAAGTATGAAAACCCAAATCATTTTATACAATGAGACAAGTTGGAGAGGAAAAGAATCTTAACCAGTATAAGTTTCATCTGTGACCGTAATCAATGTGGACGAAGGGGAAATAACTACTAGGCTCCTAGTTCAAAGGCCACAAAAATCAGTGAGACACCTTCTATTGCCTTCGGTGGATCTTGGATCGTATTCAGAAAGATGACCTCTGACTTGACAAGGATAGTTACTAGCCTTTTGTTCAGTTTAGTGATGCTTAATGAACATGACTAAGGCATGTTTGAGCAGTCCTAGGATGGTGTGAGCAGTAGCATGATTTAAAGAGGTAAAAGTTATCTGGCATTTTTTAA
Organism: Lepidothrix coronata; assembly: GCF_001604755.1. NCBI lineage: Eukaryota > Metazoa > Chordata > Aves > Passeriformes > Pipridae > Lepidothrix > Lepidothrix coronata. The sequence continues at coordinate 841,657 of NW_016690240.1, read as the reverse complement.
ACAATAGCTCACACCCTTCAAACTTTTTAATCCAGATGCAGCTAGCTATTACGGTTGTGTTAGCCATCTGGTACTATAGTCTTTGGCTGAAAACAGAAGCAATACGTATCACCACTGTGTTTTGTTTCCAGGAAAAAGGAACGCTGTTTTTATGATCATCCATTCATTTGGTATCAAGCACATTTCACACATGAGTTAACTGGAGACCTGCAGTTGATGTATTCTGTGGTAAGAAGGGCTTTGTATGGCTGATGGTAGAAGCAGAGGGAAAGGTTGCACTTTCAGAGTAACTGAATATAATATCATTGGGTTTCTTAGCTTTCCCTTTATAAAAAGATTCTTTTTATAGTGGCACATTGTCTCAAATAACAAAAGGGTTTGCACTTTCTGGTTCTGCAGTTCAAAGCAGATAACATCTTCAGCTATATTTTGCTAAGCATAAATTGTAATTGCTTTCCACTAACCTTCCCAGCAAACTACAAGTAACATGATTTTATATACTTACTCACTTGAAAGCATTTTATTTTGTTCAAATAACAGATGCCTGCAAAAAAATTACCAGCAATAGAAAGCAGAAAGGAAACTGTGAAGGCAAGGGATATGGTGGCTGCTTAAAAACATTATTCTTGAGGCACAGCAGCACCAAATTACATCACCCAAGGGAACTTCCTGGCTTCTCATTGCAGGGGGGCGGGATTAGATGACCTTTAAAGGTCCTTTGCAACCCAAACCATTCTATTATTCTGTGATTCTGTGTAAGGAGACACAAAATCTTTTTGAGAATAAAAGGAATAATGCTGCCACATGTAATAGGGGACACCAAGGTCTCCTGTATCTTCTATATCCTGGCAATAGGGGTAGGGTTGGATCAGGTCTGTTAACTCAGGTTTCTCTATGTCTCCTGGAAAAAAAGTGAGCACCCAAAAGAATGGAAGAAGATAACAAATCCTGGGTTCACAGTTTGTGTCTTTGTTTAACCAATGCACAGAGTTAGGAAGAAATACAGCCCAACAAACATGCTCAGCTATTGCCTGCCTGGCAGCAGTTGCAATCAGCTTTTTGAAGGATACAGTCCAACCTCCTGACAGGTTGCCATTAAAAATGTCCCCACTCTCTACTTCAATAAACAAACCTGTATTTCTGCCAGGTTGGTGTATGGATCCCTTCTCTGCTCTCAGTTACACCCAAGCAGACCTGCACTGCTCTCAACAGAGAGGCTGACTGTACTCCCAAAAAGCTGACTAGCATGGAGGTTTTCTCTGTGCCATGCTTCTTTATCTGCATAAGAAATTATCTGCATAAGAAATTTTGCACACTCAAGGGTGTGACAAGATACCTGTCAGCACTTACTGCCTGACAATCCAGGGCTATTGATGACCAGGAGATGCCTAGGAGGGCCATGTGGCCTTTTCCTGAGCTGTCACTCATAAGGATGATCCTGCATCCCACAGTGTTCAAACACCCATCTTTACCTTATGCATGTTATCCTGCTATTGCATATCTTAGGTACCTGTCATCTCAGTGTCTAAATCCCAAAAGAACAACTTAAGCAACTGAGGGGAAGCTGGAACTGGGGGCAGATTTCAGTGAAAGCTACTCATCTAACCTGCTGAGGTGTCTGACACACTTCCACTGAGGTATATATATCTAAGTACTTGAATAGCTTAAAGGATCCAGGCTTAAGTGCTGATGTGACTATTGAAAATGGCTCCTACGTCATTTGTGCTGTATTGAAAAAAATTAAGTTTTAAATACAGGGAAGCTTCAGAAAGACTGCAAATATGTATATATAGCTGTGCAGTCTTCTCTGAGCAACAGCAAGTTATACCAATTAGTATAGCCACTCACATGTCTGCAAGAATGAACAGATCAATAGGCCAAATAATCTAGATTCCTAAAAACCCACTGGAAAAATATTTTAAGGGATACGAGCTAATATTATAACAATGGGAGTTTACTCTTGGGGTTAGAAGAGTCCATCACATTGCAGGCAGATTAGCAGGCAGCTGGATTGACCCTGTCCATTAAGATCTAATAGGACATTCTGTTTCTTAATAGGTCGAGCTTTATAAATCTGGTCTTCAAAATGATCTTGGAAAGTGTTTTGCATGGGCAAGCTCTGCTAGGGCTGAAACACAAGGCTCTGCCTGTCTTTGGAAACAGAGAGCTGCAGCATGGAGGAGGGTAAGCTCTGCTGTTTGCCATTTGCCTACTGCCCCCTCACAGTCCAGCTGACTGTCACTCAGGCAAGCTCTGCAGCCTGTCTGAACATCCCCAGGAATATGGCTTTCCATATGATCTGAAGTGCCATGCGGCAGCCATGCCTGCAATCCTGCAGTTGGCACAGCAGGCAAGGCTGATCTTGAGGGCAGACCTTGGCAGGCAGGAGAGACATCCCCTCGAGGGAACCTCCATGTGTTTCATTGAGAAGGGAACTGGCAAGTACGCCTTTTACACAGTCTTGCTATTGCCATCTACAGTTGGTGAGCAGTGAGGGTCAGGCTGCCTGCCTGTGGTGTACCTGAATTGTAAAACATCAGATCTTCTTTGTTATTTTTCTGTCTGTGTTTATATTTGTGCTGCATGAATCCACTGTTCCTGCTTGAAGAACCCTTGCTAGCAGCATCAGGATTGAAAGGAGTCCTCAGCTCTGCCCTCCAGCAGACAGAGCTGGAAACCTCCTCCTGCAGCTGCCTCTGTTTTGCACTTAAGTGAAGCAACAGCTAAATCTTGTGCCTCATCCTCTGAGTCCCTGGCAGTTTTTCTAGCTCTGGAAACAGCATCACTGATAATCAAAACAAGAAGAAAGGGGGGAAGAAAAGAATAAGTGAGTGACATGAGCAATGTCCAAAGCAAATAAGGAAAGTAATGGCATAAGGGGAGGCAGCAGGTGAGCTCCTCTGCCCTGCTCTACTCAGGGGCTCATCCATCCTTCCACTGCCATAGATTGGCATGGCAATGTGATGGGGAGACAGTCACATCTTGAGGCTAATATACATCCTCCATCCTTCCCATCACAGCTGCATCTGGCCCTGCGGTGGGTTATCCTCTCTCTCCAAATGTTCAAGTCATTATCAGTTTGACAAATCCAATATATATAGAAAGATCTCCAGGCAAAATCTGTATTTCCAGAAAACGAGATTCCTATACCATCTGCAGCTAATTGTTTCATACCATATTCATCTCAGTCCTGCTGAGCCCACTCTAGGCCTGCTGAGCCCATCACTTACCCTGGTTTTACACTGGAGGAGCTCCACTGTCTTCAGTATATTAACGTGATTAACACTTTTGTGTGCCAGACCAAAATCCAGGGATGAACGAGCATCCACCGCTGCCACAGGTCAACCTCATCATCACCTTAACACTGACAGGGATGAGCTTTGGTGGCAGGCAATGAGTCTGGTTTTCAGTGGAGAGAGACGAGAGGCAGCCGGTCAAAATTCAGGTTCTGGTGAGGAGGGGAAAGAGGGGTCATGGCCTCTGAAATCAGATTCAAACCACGGGGCAGGGAGATGCCCACTGCAAAGGGTTGCAGCCATGGCCCTGTGCTCCTCTCTCATCTACGGTGATTGGCAGCATTTCCCCTCATTCAAAATTAGAGAAAATAACAGAGCTCAGCAGTAATCTTGATTCTAGAGCCTTGTTGAAACTCTAGACACACATATCTGACAGATACAACAGAGATTAATGAGCCATGACCAGAAGTTTGATTTTTCTGTCAAGTGCTCCCATCCGTTTTTAATAAACAGGGGAACAACATAAACTCCAGTGCTTGCTCTCTGCTGTTTAAACTGGGCAGGTTGCTTTTGGTACCATGTGTGTCTGTGCTGAGTTATGACTCAAAACCACTGAAAAATGCTGGGGTTTTATTGGGTATTTTTTTTCCCCTGTTGGCTCTTTTGTGGCTACTTTTGTGATGAGCTTTACTCCTTCCATATTGTTTCTTTTCTCCTCGGCAGGGACTGTCTGGTATTTTACCACTGGAAACTGTCAAATGTAATATCATGTTTACAGCTAAATGAGTTCAATTTAGTGTCATTGGTGTATTATCTGAAGCACATAAGTGCCAAAAAAGCCCACTGCTTTGTTTTAAACAGTGCTCTGCTTTATTTTTTTATGGGGTTTTGGAACATGGTTTCCTCATCCTTTCCAAGTACAACAGGCTGAGCCAGCTAGAGTGGAGTCCGAGGAACATGTCATAGTCTCTCCATGCTTCTGGATACTTACATTATGATCAGGCATTGCTCTCATAAAATAGTAATCAGTACATAGACATCTGAATTTGCAGGAATCCCTGGTAAAGCAGTCCCTAAGGATTATATGCCACAGAAATGTGTTTGAGAATTCCTCTATTTTTATTTCTCACAAAGCATGATAGAAGCCACAAACAAAACAAAAGACTGTCAGAGGATGGTTTATATAACCCTGAGGTATTTATGGGAGGAGAAAAAGAGTGAGAGAACGCTGCCATAAATCTAACTCACCACAGAATGTCACTCTTGCTCCACGCAAATAAAACTGAAAGAAAATTTACCTGGTAATATAAAACCTGAGTCTTAAGGAAGGCAGCTCAGGGAGCAGACAGATAAAGTATGGCTATGCAGACATGAACGAATGGGTATGCACACCCACTCCCACAGGGAACTGAATGACATGCCTGAATAAAATACCTTTGCAAACTGCTGGATCTCTGATCTGGGTCTGTACTCAAAGTTGAATCCTGCAGATAACTCTTTTCCCAAAGGGTCTTCCCAACAGATCTGAGTTGGAAGCCTTAGAGAAAGAAAACCCCTGGATCTTAAAAACCCTCCCCAGACCAAGACAGACATGCGCAGAAGGCCCTAGCACTTCAGTCTTCCTGCTGAAAATACCTGATTTTCAGTAGGATTCTGGCTGTAAGTGAGGTCCTTTCTGAGATGTGGGATCAGGATCACAGAGAAACAGCTAGGCTATATTATTTCAAACAAAAGCTGTTCTTGAATAGAAAGCACTCTCAGTTTCAAAACATGAAATAAAAGCTGCCCTGAAATTGAAATTGTCCTTGACTTGATGCTACTTTCAACTGAAATTGCCACTAAATTTAACAGACCAATGCTTAGCATTTAATTGCCCCTGAAAAGAAGTCACTGTTAGGAAGGCACAGTATCAAAAAACAGTGAGGTTTTCAGTGAGGGCTTCATTTTGGGTAGCAGGTACCTGCTCCTCCAAGATGTGACGTTGACCAGACTAGGACGCAGAAGTCACCCACCCCTCTGTGCAAGAAAGGACTCCACTGAGGTGCCACCTCTATGTAGGGGTGGAAGGCACCAGCTGCAAGGCCCCTCTGCATTTCTCCTTAGGGAAGAAAGCTTTCCTTGGGGTCCAGAATGAGATGGGAGAAGCAGAGTAGGGATTATTTTGTGGTCCCCCAGGGATGAAGGACTGAGATATCCCTCCTGCCTTCCAGTTTGGTGAAACTTCTCTAGAGGAGATACTAAAGCTTATGTGATCTGTCTGTGGTCTGCTGAAAATACATTTTTATAGATCTGCAGAGGTGAAAGAAAATGGTTTTCTGCACTTATCATTTTTTGCATGACTGCAAGAACTCAGATTGTCTCCAAAAGTGCAAATCTTGAAAAAAAAATTAATATAAATAGTAAAATACAAAATTAGATCAGATCAAAAAGAATTTATTTCTGAAATATTGGTCTTTGATAAACCTTTAAGTGTTTTGACTTAAGTACTTTTTCCTGGTGTTTTTCGTGTAATCCTACTTATTTTTTAAATCAGAAGCTTACTTTCTGGCTAAAAATTACATCTTTTTTTTTTAAAGTATAGAAAGAGGGTATTCTGATAATTTTCAAAAACGTTTTCCAATTGTATTTTAATATGGCATTTTCATTTTTAAAAATCCCATCTCCTGCCTACGGCTTTGATTTTGACAAATTCACATTTTCCAGTGAAAAACATTTCCCAGAACACTTCCCAGTTTTCTCTAATATTTACATCTGTTCTTCTCTTAGAACGTGTCACAGCTGTAGATCAGCAGGAATCACACAGAACACGGTTGATTTATGGTCAAAGTAATATTTTTAAATCAACTTGTATTTAAGAGTAGTGAATAGCACATGTCCATATACCAGCAATGTATCATAAGGACTTTGTTCTGCTTTTATATTTTTTACATTTCTTTTGCATAATTATACATGATTCATGTGTGATTGTAATTTTTACAATTATTTTACATAATTACATGTTATTAGAGCTGAAATTTGGGCAGAGTTAAAGACTGCAAGCCAGATCCTCAATTTTTCAGACACCCACCCTGATGGCATCATCTGTTTCCCGAGATAGGCGAATTGGACCAAAAGGGACTACTGCCCTCCAAAATTAGGACTACCCCATAGTGAAACATGGCTGCAAGATGGCAAGGAAAAGGAAATTGTTTGTCGCTGATGCTTTTATCCTTAGCTGCAGCTTTGGCCTTGTATCACGTGACCCCAGTTAGACACAGCACTCACAGGGAGTTGAACAAAATTCATGGGAAGCTGCACACTGCTTTCCTACATCTGTCCCTGCTCTGCCTTCCCCTCCGGCCCCCAAACCACAGGCACTTGGATCCAAGGCAAACCTGCTGAGGGGCTTCCGTTTAGTCACAGAATATTGATTCCTCTGGCAGAAAAATCACATTTTCGATGTGGTTGGTAAATAAGGGGAGGAAGGGTCCCACACGCAGCAAAACATGGGGCATTTTCTTCACTTTCACCGGGTGCGAAGGCATGTTCTTCATAAGAGTGGTTGCTTGGTGGGACACACTACCCTTTGTGAAGGTGAATATTAATCACAGGTTTAGCTCCTGGGCTTTGCCAGCACCCTATTTTTGGCTGGCTTTCTGCTCCTCAGAGCTCGGGAAGGCCTCTGTTGGCTGAAGGACATGGGGTGGGTACATGCCTTGCTTCCTTGGCTGGATTATCCCTCATCCTCTCTGCATTTTAAGAGATTTGGTGGGCCTGTTAACAGCTTCTACCTGTTTTAAGACCTGTGACAGGAGGCTGAATGGCTCACTTCATGCAGCCCCACTTGCCCGCTGTTCCTGCTAGTGGTGTTGACATGATTTATGTAAATCATAAAATGTGGCGGGGTGACCTCACGAGTGTCCAGCTCTCCTCACGCACGTCTCCGGGCAGAAGGGCTAGTATTTATAAACAGTGGTATATTCACGTCTCAGTAACCTGCTTTATTTACACTGCTTGAACAGGGCCACTACTGCACAAATAAAATATTATTCCCCACCATGTGCGTTTCGTTTTTCTGTCGGCTCTGTGTTTTCTTTCATGCGTTGCCCTTCGCTGTTGGTGAAGTTGTTGGCAGCTCTCCCCAGCAAGGGGCTGGGGAGAAAGGAAGGGGGAGAGCGAGGATTTCTGCCATTTCCAGAGCAGTGTAGTGACAAACGACTGCAGGACCTCAGGCCATCAGACTAGCAAAGCCTGCATTGGGGCTGCAAGCTGTGCCCTGGTTTCTGCAGGTTGTAGGAGAGCAAGCCAGTACCCCGCGTTAACAACCGGCCCAGCTGCTGCGACACAGCCCTTTGTCACAGCTGAATTCATTGCCTTTGCTTTTGGTGCCCCAGCCCATCACGTGCTTCACTTGCTGTGCCACTGCTGGTGGGATGCTGGCTCCTGGGAAATCCTGGTCTTGGCTGTGCTTTGATAAGGGTAGGTGAGAGTTAGTCAAGCTATAATCAAGCTTCTTAGGCATCTGGATACGGCTGAACCAGTTGGAATTTTCTAGCAAAGTCATCTTTTCACAGTCATTTTTAAGGAGATCTTTTTACTACAGGCTCCAAAGAGCTCATTTCTGGCTCATGAATTAAGAGAAAAATGTCTTCTCTCCCAAAATAACCACAGTAATGAACTCAACAATAAAAACTGCTTATCACCCTTATGATTTGGGGCTGCTTTTTTTTTTCATTTTTACTTTTTTCCACTAATTAAAAAAAGGGAAGGAAGGTTTAATGCTTTTTAAAATATCTTGTTTAAAGTTGTGTCTGGTTCATTATCTCGCCAGCTTCTGCTGTTTCAAAAATGTGTTTTTTCTTTTAATTTTCTCAAGTAGATGTTTATGGTAAATATTAACTTATGAACAAGTCAAGAAAATCAATAGCTGAAACTCTATCAGCCTCGAAAGACTGTGTGCATTTCAAAATGAACTCCAAGGCCTGAAGCTCCATAGGAGACAGAGCTCTATTGCCTTTACTGATGGAAAGGGGAAAGTATCTCATAAAAAAGCTTCATTTCTGTAAACTACATACACATGACTCTTCTAACAGCACTTGAACAAAATCTAAATCATGGGACCACAACTGCTCACTGGATTCTGGATTCAGGTGCACATTCTGGCAACATCTGTCTGTGTGCAGGGATGGGACCTGTCTTTAAAATGGATCCTCCTTCTCCTGTTCTGTACTGTGGTTCTCACAGGAAGAAAATGCCTGTGTCTGGACAGGGAGGGGACAGTAAGCACTCTGAAACATAATGGAGATAGGCAGGGAATACCTCTCCCATGTTTGTTTGAAACCAGAGCAGGCACAGAGCTAAGGAAAGATCAGGATTTGGGCAGTCATTTATTTGCTGGGGACTCCGGGAAAGTTTAGCTGCCAGCCTGGGGTCGTGGTTTGTATGATGGGGGAGCAGCTCCGCTGGGGCCAGCAGGCACATCTGGAAGCAGACATTTGGCTTGCGGCTGCAGCCCATGTGTCAGGTTTGGTGTGTGTCTGGAACAGTGTGCTGCAAGGACCATCACCCCCAGGACTGGGGCGTAGAGAGTGGGAAGAGCCAGATGGCTGAAAAACTTGGTAAGGGAAAGTACTTTTCTCTTTATATTCTTGCATATCCTTTTACCTGAATATGTTCATATCCTTTTACCTGTCCCAAGTTCACAGCTGCATTTGCTTTCCTCTCATAAAGATTTCCTTTGTTGTTGTTGTTGTTATTCCCAGAATGTGATTGAGGAATTTCTGTTTGTTAAAGGCATTCATCAAGGCTGTGGTAAGGTGCCCTAGTTTACTGGTTGAGATCACAAAGCAGTTTAGTTATCTGTCAAAATGCACTTTTTGAAACCTGGGCCCTTTAGCTTTTCCCCATCTTTCAGAAGCCTTTTAAGGGTTTTATTCTGGCCACCCTCCCTCACAGCAAACACCACCTTTTTTCCCTATCAGCAGTGGTATTGCCTATACACAGCCTGCATAAATAGAGGTAGCAGAATCTGGCTTACGGAAATTTTCAATATTCTTCAAGTATATAATAAATTATTTCAGAAATCTAAATGATGCTGAAATGAAAAATTGCTCTGTTGAACCAAAGGGATATTTGGCTGGGGAACCCCCACATTTAGTGTTTGATATTTTGAAAAATGTCAATATTCTCTTCAGCTTCTAGTTGAGGAACTGAGACCACATTGTAATTCTTACAAGATGGATTTCCTGCTCTCACTCAAGGGGTTTTCCCCATAAAGTATGGTAGGAAGTGTGTTGAGCCTCATTAACTCTCATCTTGTTGCTGAAACAGTGCTGGAAACTGTCAGAGGCGTGTATTAGGCAAAGCTGCCTTGGCTGCCTGGACAGCAGTGAGAAGCTGCTGTGATGGGAGGTGAACCAAGGTATGGTGAAAAGCAAAAGAAAATCAAATATGACTCCAGAAGGTAGTTTGTCTCTGCCAATACATACTGTATCCCATCTTTCTTATGTGTCAGTACTTAACATCAGATTTCCTTTCCAAAATCAGACAGGAGTGAGTTGGGAACTAAGGAAGCCATTTCAGAGCACTATCCTGTATTCCTGTTATATTTTATTGACTGCCCACAAAATCTCCGTAATATCTCCATAGCTCTCAGAAAAAGTATTTTGCTCTTTGCATCATCTGTTTTACCCTGGCACTGTTCTGCTTCTGTAGAGCTGCTTCACATTTACAGTGGAACACAGGAGAGACTTTGCATATGATTTTTACACACTGGACATAGTCTTCCTTTATCCCTATTCCACTCTAGATCTCAGTGAAACAATTAAAAAGTCTCCTTAAGGATCTGGCTCTGAAAACATTTCAGTGTCTCCTAAAGAGAAGACAACAGGAGCCAGCAGTGCTCAGAATACTCAGAATACTGCGTCTCAGAGGACTAGATTGCAATCTTGCACACATTCTGTCTCTTTTATTCCCTGGCTCAGGGCTGGGATAGCCCACATACATGATTCCAGATACTAGCAATATAGAGTACATTGAAAGCAGAGCTGGGCCAAAATGTTATTTTTGGACTTCTTCAGGAGTATGGGAAAGTGCAGATTGAGATTCAGGGTGTAAACTTTCCCCATTGAAAGTCTGATAGTGTGATTTCTAGGTGGAGAGACAAAGCTGGGGTAAACCTGTTCCCCCCCGGTGTATCTACTGCATAATGTGAGCAGCAATGCTTTCTAAGCCAGCACCAGAAATTCTGCCTCAGATGCTGTGTATGTTATATTGCTGAAAGGAGAATAACATAGTATTGATGTCCAGCTATTGCAGGCCTTAACCTTTTAACCCCAAGGGACCGCAGGGAGTTTCATCCAAAGAGTGCCCATAGGGGCTTGGCACAAATTTGCATATGTGAAATAGTATTTACTGCAGATCACAAAGGTTCAGATGCCATGTTGTGGTCTTTTGCTCTGTCATCCTCTAGGCTGCAGGCAGAAAACTGGACACTGTGGAGAACTCTGGTAAAACCTGTGATGCTAATTGCTTGATAACACTCCAGTCAAAGGACATATGTCCTCCTGCTTCCGTGATGTGCATTTTCATTTTATGAATGGGCTCAGACACTGCTTCTTTCTGGCAGTTTCTCGAGTCGTGACCTTTAGAGTCTGCATGTGGCTTCTTGTTCCTTCTGCATCCAGTCTAGAGATTTTACAAACCTCCCACCAAGGGGGACGAATTACACTGACACCTGCATTCTTTTACCTTTCTGTATTCCCCAAGAGCTGTAATATTTACCAACAAGAATCTCTTCTCAATCTAATCCAGTTCACATGAATATCACATGAGGCTACCTCCTGCAAGAGGCAGCCTTAAGATGTAGTGCATGATTTCGTGCTTACCGTCTTCCTTGTCCTTATTTTGCCTTCAAAGGAGCTGTTTGTGCAAGAAGGGTGAAAAGACATGGGCCTTGGAGTGCAGGCTTGTCTGAATTAACTTAACGGTGAGTGCAGCTGAATATTTGCTATCTGAAGAGCATGCAGTACAGTGATTGCATTTATTAAATGCGTCAGGGTAATTTCCAAACTCCATCACTGCCACAGCACTGTGAGAGAAGGCTTGTATTGCTATACGAGTCCAGCTTGTCTGCCAACATGTCTACCCATTCTGCAGGTGTATGTGTTACAGCCCAAGGCAAAAATATCCATGCCTTTCCCAAAGATCTCATGGTGCTTCTGCAGGCCAGATGGTTCCAATTTGAGGCCTACGCTCGGTGATGTAGCTGTATTGAGTTTCTTCCCTGAAACCAACAAAACCTGCTTTAGCATTTTGCTTGGATTAAAATATTTGTCCCTTTTTTCACAGGGCAGAAGAGGGACTCCTGAAGCCACTGAAGGAAGGAAATCATTACAGGGTTCTACAGAAGTAGGTCATGTGCTACAGCTGCTCATAGTTTAAGAGGAAGAAACATGGGACCTCAAACATGGAACATGACTCCTTCAAAATGCTTGAGAGCAACCCAAGAAAAACATCCTCAGAGGCTTATTTAATAAACATTATCTATAATAGTCTCAATGTGTGCTCATGTTTCCTTAGGAGTTTGCACCTACTTTCCAGAGCTAACAAGATTCCAAAATAGAACTCAGAATAATTTAATGAAAAGGATTTAATAGTTTGTGTTAAAGCTAATATGGTCCATTAGGAGCTGTCATTTTATAAACAATGAAGGTATGTTACCCTCTCTATTGCTGTAAAGCCATTCCATACAAGGTTTGTAAACAGTCTGTAATGATCTATGGAACATTCACAAAAGACAATTAGAACCACATTTGAAAAATGTGCTTTCCCTCCCATTTGATTTTTTTTTTAAGTAAACTTAAGAGGAGCATATATATAGTAGATTGATAAATGTATAGCATAAAGATTGCATGTATATACACATGTATATATATATGTGTGTATATGTGGATTTCATTAGCAATCATACAATGTTCATTATCTTAAAAGCACTGCAATTTCCACAGCTCAAAAAAATGCCTAAAGTGAACTGTTAAATCAACTGAAAAGTTTTTAATTATAATCAAAGTGTCACTTCACTGCGGCTTTTTCTTTTCCCCGCAAACTAGCATTTTTGTGAAGACTCAACCTGTTTTCTTGAACAACTGTGAACACAGAAGATTATGGACAGAAATAGTGCCAATTTCAATGTGCAGGGCTCTTTTCTTCCCCATGAGACTACAGAAAACTGTAAAACATGTATAAAAATTTAAAATGGGATTCTCCAAGGCTTGGGGCTCCTTAATGCTTGGTGCCATTTTCCACTGGTCTAAGTCCAGAGGATGGCAACACTGTTGTAAGCCACAGCTTAAAGCAGCTTGAGAAGGGGAGGGACAGTAGAGCTGCCCAGCCCAGGTCCCCCCCTTCGCATGCCCCATGTTTTTTGGAAGCCAGGCAAGAATGAAGTATGAGAGAAATCAGACCTAATGACTACAAGGGAGTTACTTCTGGTGTACAGTGAGGTAAGTGTTTGGAAAATCAGGTCCATAAAGTGTCTTTATTCCTTATTACTACATGATCTAGGAGCAGATGAAATAGTCAAAAGATGACTAACTTGGTAAAAGAAAATGGATACAACCTTATTATTTATAAAGTGAACTCCTCATTAAAAAGAGGCAGCTTTTTCAAACAGCATTTAGATTCTTGCTCAAGAAAACAGACAAGAAGGAAACTTCAGTCTGAGGTCATTCTGTTACACATTTACCTTACAAAGATTTATCTGAGCTACATCTGTGAAGTTTTTGCAGTGTCTTAGGACTGCCAGGTGCTTGAAAGCCAGGGGTATGGAAATCCTACCAGAAAGCTGAGCAGAGACTTGTATAATGAAATAACAATCAACTGCAACAAGTGCTAAACAGTCTTTTTGGAAGGTTTTTCTGCTTCTTTTTACAAATGGTCATTATTTGAACATAGGGTTAGGATGTTCAGCAAAAGATCCTACTTGAAATATCAAATAAATCATAAGGACAATGTGGAGATATCAAAGTATACAGGATACATGTCTGAAGCTAAGGATTGAAGGAGCCTATCCCACAGTCTACCATACTAGCTACTAGGAAGGAAGGAAGGAAGGTAGGAACTCCATCCCAGCTGAAACCTGGACAAGAACTACTCTTGCAATTCAAACAAAGGATATAGAATCATATTGTGCCATTTCACATCATTTGAGGTGAGGAACATCTAGATTTTACCAGTCCTGAGTTTCTGCTGTACCATTGTTATTGATCTTGACCCAAACAAATAACGGGTATGATGGACTTGGTTTAAGATTGATGATATCAGCAGTATATTTGCGATATAAGGCAGTATTTATGTCTTTGACCTAGTGAGCACAGAGCCAGTCTCATAGTTTCAAACATAATTAAAACATTTCCTGCTACTCGATGGTTTTTAAATGAAAATTATTAAGAAAGAAATAATTTTAGGTTTTTACCCAAATGGATATGATTTTAATGTTTACTTACTTTTGAAAATTTCCATATGATTGGACAGGACAGAAAGAGGGGGAGCAGGATGGGAAAACAGATTCTTGTGCTCACATTTGTTTTGCTTTTAAGGCAAATTTCAGCGCTTTAGATTTCTTTCTTCCCATTTACAGAAAGAGAAAACAAAATACCAGTGCCAGGGACAGGTGCCTCTAATGTATTCTTGTCAGACATGCTGGGAACAGGAGAGCTTTATTTTTGAAATACTACTGTTAGCTACATTACGTGGAGGTCTTGTTAGCGGTAAGCAGCAAATTGGTGTTTAGCGATGCAGGTGACAGCACTTATTAATTTAGGGGAAAAGGAAAGAAATCTCCAAATTCTCAGGGAGACAGGCATAGTCTTGTGTGTCAATATGAGGAATTTATGCAAGCATCCTCTCATTCTAATGAGGTAGAAAAAGCGGTACTGCAGAGACAGTAGTAAAATAACAGCTTATGCCCGGATTTGGGAAACATGTACTTAAACCATCTTTATGCAGGACAGCACTTAATCCTCTGCTTAACTTTGATTTACATGGGTGCTTATGTGGTATCCTTGGGTAGGGATGACTAAAGACTGCGATGAGCGCTGCCTCTATTAATAACAGACTCAGCTCTGCATTCATCTAGTAATGATAATAACAATAATAGTAACAACAGTAATTTGCAATTAGGTAGCTACTTTCATTTAAATAGATCAAATAGTAAGCTGTACAAACACTACTGGTTTAAGTCTTCCTGTATTCCCAAGCTGGGGCGTGGTTTGGATCATTCTTCCATGTTGGTAGATCACCTAAAGATGGCCAGTGGATCACACCACTGTGGTATCTAAGATGAAGAGAGCAATGAGCTGGTTAGTCTGCTTGGTCTCTCCAGTAGCTGATTCCCAGTATGCTCACTGGGCAGTCTGAACAAAATGCAAGAAGTGAAATCTCCTGTCTACAAAGACAGTCTGTGGGAGAATGCAAAAATATTGGGATCTCCTGAATGCCCTCCAGGCCATTGTGCACTCACAAGAATATCCTTTCCATTGTCATCATCTAATAATATACAAAGGGGAATTTAATTCAATTTACTCTCTTCATTTGAAACAAAAGCATTGAAATTTGCACGACTAGTGCAAACTCCTAAAACAAACCAATTCGGAAAGAACCTAAGCATGAGATGTGTCTGGTTTCTTGTCTGGGTTACACTCCAAAGTTTGATAATCACACCCAGCTGACTAAAATAATGAAGGTGATAGATTAGTGTATTGATGCATAATCACTGTCTAGTCTGCAAAACTTATGAGCTGCATGATTTTGAGAACAATTACTTGTAATTAAAGCAACGCTGCTCCCCCCTCAAAGAAATATTTTGTGCATAACACCAAATAAATATATTTTTCAATGAGAATAGCTCTTAAATGCCTGTGCTGCTATTTATTTCTGACCACATTTAGAATTCTGAAGTGATATGAATTTGTATTGTTTAGCAGTATTATTTTGGGGTTGGGATTGTAAAAAATACCTCCCTCTTTTTTGATAGCATCTCTTGAATAAATTAAGAGCTAACCACTTCCACAGGGTGAGGATATGAACTGACTCTCATAATGATGAAAGGGAGTTTTTAGCCAGACAAACATTGTCTGATGAAGTCAGTATATCCATCCAGCTTGACTATCTGCTTATTAGTCTCTTTTTGATTTTCCACACCCTTTAATGATAGAATTCGTGAAACTAAAAGGCAACCTCGTGCCCTGGAAAGAAGAAATCTAGCATTGTGCTAAATAAATGTTACTACATTTGCTTTAAAAAAAACAGAACATGTCTTTTTTCAGACTGAAACACAGTGTAGGTTTTCATTTCACTGAAATTGCAGTATAGAGTTATAGCTGATCTCGAAATTAGAATATCTGAATATACTGAATATACTGAAAAAAAGGTTTCAGTAGTCTAGCTCTACATATTTGAACTATTAATTCAAATGTGCATTAAAAACTAAGCTCAGCATCTGAATCCTGGTTTAGTATTTGAAACTTCACATAGACTTCAAAGAGTTGTATGAAACAAAAGAGGGTAGGAACCATCCATGGTTTGGTTTTTCTAAAATTGCAGCTTTACCTCACTGATTCTGCATAAATAAACTCTATGGTACATCTCTAATTGAAATAAAATACAAGACCTGAGCTTTATTGTAAGAGATGTTGTGCATATGCTATTCCCATTAAATCTTTTCCACTCCTTCTCCCCTTCCCTAGTTACCAATGAAGCCTCTAAAAAAGATTGAGTTCGGCAACCACATCTGACACCTTTCCTTCTGGCAGCTGTGGTTCCCTGAAAAGATAGATAGGTCTCACTCTCTTTTCTGCTTCAAAACGGTGAATTCTCACTTCCTAAAAATGGCCAGGCTTCTCCTGATAAATCTCTTACCAGGTTTGTATCACTGGCAGCCACATGAAGTGGTGTTTTCTTCCCAGAATCTATGTTCTGTGTGAGTTGCCATCCTCGTTTTGATAAGTGTTCTGCAGAATGCTGCCACGGTGTCTGCCAAGAGAGGAACAAGGACTGGACTCCTCCTGCTATCCCAGCTTGCTCCTGTCACCCTGAAATTCTGCCTCCATCGACATATGGAAAACAGAAGCATCCTCTGATAATGCCCATGTACCCAACAGGCATATGAGCAGCTGTACCCAGAGAAAAGCATGTTTAGTACATCATGGATATCACACATGCCCTGGGAACAAAAAGCAAGACAAAATTTGCTTTAAAATCAGTCAACACTCTCAGCAGAGAGACTTGTCCATCTATCTAACCGCAAGCTCATTTGTGAGTGGCAGAGACTAAAATCATGGCCTTGATTCATTTGGTTTTTTCTGATCTATCACGCTGGGGCTCTGCAGCAGCTCAACCATTCAAGGAACGGCATGCTCAGACTTTTCTGTGACCCACAGAAACATTCTCTGTGTCTGTTTTGGCAGCTGGGTGTAACTCAATCTGCTATGGTATCCACGCTTAAACAATTCTAGGAGTAAGCAAAACAGCTACTGTTTTCATCTTACCATGTTTTTCATAGTACCTAGATGTTGAAATAACACTGCCAAAAAATTGACATCTTATGCTTTGACAATGGTTGCTCCTGATCGTACTCAGTAATACATGATCTCAGGCACAGCAAGAGGCCCAAGCCTCAGCTTTCTGATGTGTCAATCAATCCTCAGCACCTATCAGGCACGCACGCACGCACGCTGCCACTAGCCAGCAAGTTCAAGCACCTCCATTTGGAAATAGCTGCAGCAACGCTGGAAAAGGAGGCATGTTTTCCAGAATGTTGCGAACTTGTGAAAACAACTCTGAAACCAAAACTGAGAATAGCCTTTGCAATGCTACCCCTCTCAGGCAGCTAGCTCACTCTTGGGTGTTATAAATACACAATAATAAACCGTACCAAGGAACCACGATATAGTAATGTTTCAGTGAATTCTGGTGGAATTGCTTTTGAGGTGCACCAGCCTGTGAAAGAGGAAGAGAAATGGGAGACACTCACATGTTCAAGGGAATGAAGAGGAAATACCTTTGCAACCTCACTTCCCTACCTCTGAACACAGCTCTCCTGTACTTTGTCTGTAGCCTATGGTGCCCTGGCAGCCCATTCATGCATAGAAAGACTTGGCAGAACACATGGTTACCCTTACACTGAATTCTTTCGCCATGTGTGTTTAATATATCTCTGTGATCTGATTCAAATGGAGCAGATTTGAATACCTCATTATACAGAGACCAATATGTCTTCATACACACAGTAATTATATTGTTCATTCTGATGTTAGAACGCTGTATCTCTTGCTGAAAGTCAGAGTACTCACATACAGTTTTTAGTCACTTAGACGTAAGTGACTATGCTGACATTCAAATTCTAAACAAATTGCTAATGAGCTTCCCCACTCCTTTTTTTTTCTTCTTCTCCCCAAAAGCAGATTTCTCAGCCTCTGAAAGAAACAGAATGGAAGAGCTTAAATGAGAAGACGCACGCACATGACTGCAGTCTAAGGAATAAAAGCCCATTTCTCAGCCAGTGTGAACTGCCAGAGCTGTGTTGGCTCCTTGAGGAGAGGGGAAAAGGCAGGAGAAGCAAGAGGATGGAAATACTTTATCCACACTTCAGATGTCTACCTTTGTGCTCGGATTTTGTAATGAAGATTTATCTAAATCTTAGCAAGTGAGTGTTTTCCCCTAATGGAAAAGCTGTCTGCAGTCAGATCTTTCTTTCCTTTTCATGCCTACTACCTTTTTATTTTGTAGTAGCCTTTTTGTTTTTGTAGTACAAATTATACTTGTGATGCTACCTAATATGTAGTCTTTGGGGTTCCCAAATAATGTCTGAAGGTGCTTCAGGACTGCAGAGTACACTCTGGACATAGACAGACATGGCAAGACAGACACCTTATGTGACCAGAAGTGGGTTTTGCAGTTTAACAGAACATGCCTCTGGCCAACATAGTGACTAGCACGGTAGTGGCCTTTGAGCAATGTCCCTTGTATGTGACCTGTAGTGCCCCACAAGTGATGCCTTGGGCAGGCTGCAGGCATTCAGAGCACTTAGCACCCAGACTCCAGTCCCTCTATCACCACTTACGGGTATAAGTCCCTGTTATAGCATTACCCTATAAGGACCTGTAACCCTTGGGTCCTAATTGCTTGGCAGTCATCTTTCCTCTCCTTCCAGTACCTTGATACTTGAGGTCAGGTGTTGAAACGACATTTGGGTACCTGGGACCTGAGTGTTAGCAGCTGGCTTTCGCTCTAGTTCCCAAACCATTTGCTGTGGGGGGTCTGTTTCACTCGGAGTTCACTGTGACATTCACACCCTTATTATTATCCTGTGTTAATTAAATTTCATATTGTTCTTAATTGTGTACATGGCCCCTGAGACAAGGCAAAAGATTCATTATTAAAAAGACAGTTTTATTTAGTGCAGAATTCAGTGCTAAGAGAGACCTCACTTCACCTACCCAGGGAAAAGAAGCAATAGAAGGGAAATAGCTGCTGGTGTATTGGTCAGGAGCAAAACCAGCAGGCAAGGCTAAAAGTAGGATGAGAAGAAGAAAATGTAAGCACAAGTGTTTAAGTTTAACCCCAGAATAAAGGAAATAATAATATTGTGTGGCATCCCACTTGTCTTTCACTAATGTTGTATTTTATGAGAAAATTTCTAATGTAGAATTTATTCCATTTTCAGTCGCAAAATGATTCAGCTACAGGAAGAAAATGCATTCAGCAGTGTGGTCCAGAGCATATATAAGGAGCCAGGCAGCAATAACAGGACCCCTTTCCCTCTCCCCTCTCAAGGGCTGCAGAGGCCATCTGTGGGCATAACTCTGAGCCCTTTGCTTGCTGATCTGTTCCTCTACTTTCCTGAATTTCTTTCCACTTTCTGTGGGAAAAAAAATTATACTGCTGTGCAGCAAAGCACATAACTTGTTCAAGGGGTGAACATTTGGTAGCAAAATTCTTTGTCAATCTATGTGCCTCACTCCATGTACTCAGACTAACAGTCTTCCTGGTGAAAAACTGGAAGTACATGCGCTTTTTCTGCAGTAATATAATATGATGCCCCAATGATATTGTCCTAGATAAATGTGGCTTTCACAGGTTGTATCCTCTTGTCCATCTCCTTGTTTGTGGGAAAATAAATGAACACACAGTGTGTGTGCTTGTTCTCAGAAACTTCCAGTTGTGTTTGCCAGTTTTCATGTTTTTTTCAAGCTGCTGTAGATGTTCTTCTATTGTTTCCCATACAAAAAGGAGTCCTGATTGAATACAGTACATACCAGCTGGCAAAGGGATAGGTTCCCAGCAGGCTTTTGGCATTTGATACACTAATGTGTGCGAACAGGTTGATATGATTAAGGTTAACGAATGAGAGACAATCCCAGACTTTTCTAATTATTGTATAGCATTAAATATTTGCTGGTGCTTTTTGTTTTGAAGTAGTCAGGACGCCATTTAATGCTCATAATGGCAGGCTGATGGTTAAAAGATAAGGGACATTCTATCCTTATGCTATTGCTACGACCATAAACCAGACTTGCAAGTGGAAAAGAATACAACACAAAATAGGATTGTATATCTGGATGCCCAAGTCTTAAAAGCTTCAATATCAACAAGAGAAAAACTACATGGTTTTCATTTTCGTAGCACACAGTGAAAAGTTATGAGGAAGTGATTCAGGGACCCCTACAGCTGTAAAACTAAGGGCACTGATGGGACAGAACTCAGTGTAACCAGCACACTACAATTTGCTGGTTGGCTTGGGTCTCCTTCCAGCCCCACAACATTCCCAGTTCTCTTTGTGCTGTAGTTAGGAAGGGCACAAAGCTGTTTTCTTTCCAGACAATTTTACCGATGGGCCTGACTGCTTAATTGGTTTGGCATAGGCTTCAAGAGCTCCACCATTTGTCTACACTTCCTGTTTGCTTCTCGTCTGTAATTCAGGCTGTAGAACGGCTCTTGAAAGTTTAGTGTGGTATGGTGTGGCAGATTGCGTAGCAGATTGTGTGGCTTCTTATTTGGTGACAAATTTGGTGTTATTTAGATGGCCTTGGGTGGCTCTTGACCCTCCAGCCCTTCGACTACTCATTTCCAGCCCCACATCATTGCAACGCTTTGCTTAGCCAGGTGTTTATGTGGCCATGAAATACAACAGTTCAGGGAATTCATCTGGTAGGAAAATCAGATCTTGCATCCCCCACCTAGTTCACTGTTTGGCTGTGGAGGCAGCTGTGCCAGCACTGCCCGGGATTCCAGCCCTAGCACTAAAGGACCACTTGAGGAATGACAGTCTGCACCAGTCATTGCTCTGTGGAAGCACGAGTCTCTGCACAGCACTCACAGCATCAGCCTGCAGCCTGCACTGCTTTTTCGGCTTTTGCCTGCAAGGATCAGAGGAGTGTTAGTGTTAGTGTAATCTATTTATCTCAGTTGCATTTTATTTCTACATTTTCAATACAATGTTCTTGGGGATGAGCACACTATAAAAATGGAAAATGAAGATGTGCCTAGTAAAACTTTTCCAACAAAAGCTGGTCAAACTATATAGGACATGTGACTGCACATGCACTCTTATGTGTGTTAGCCTGAATGACACCAGAGAAATTATGCCAGAAGGAGATTAATCCTTTAGCATAGTCTAGTTCTTCTTCCAAAGTCAGGGGAAGATGGTGCTATGTGTAACATAAGACATGTACTTTATCAAGGTTGCACAACTTGATTTAACAAAAAGTTTCTGTGGTTCTATGATTTGTTTTACTTTTAAAACTGTTAGAGCAGAGAAATTGAGAGGACTGTTACAAAAGAAACACCGATTTATGACTGACGAACAGCAAGGGGTTCAGACAGATGTTTCATGGATGAAAAGCTGGACATAAGCCAGCAAGGGGTGCTTGCACCTCAGAACACCAACTGTATCCTGGTCTGCATCAAAAGGAATGAGGCCAGCAGGTCAAGGGAGGTGATTCTGCCTCTCTACTCCACTCTGATGAGATCCTGCCCCAGAAAATGAACAGAGGGCTGGAGCACCTCTTCTGTGAAGAAAGAATGAGAGAGCTGTGGTTGTGCAGCCTGGAGAAGAGAAGGCTCCAGGAAGATCTTATTTCAGACTTTCAGTACTTAAAGGGGGCTTATAAGAGAGCTGAGGACATACTTTTTAGCAGGGCCTGTTGCAATAGGGCAAAGGGTAACGGTTTTCAACACAAGGATGGTATATTCAGAATAGATATAAGGAAGATATTTTGTATGACAAGGGTGGTGAAACACTGCAACAGATTTATAGATGTCCCATCCCTGGAAACACTCAAGGTCAGGATGAATGGGGCTCTGCCTTCTCATTGCAGGGGGGTTGTACTAGATGACCTTCAAGGGTCCCTTCCAACCCAAACGATTCTGTGACTCTATGTTTCTATGTTAACTTAAAACCAATATTTTGTTTGTTGATTATGAAAAAAGTTACAAGGCAATTCAGGGTCAAATTATCATCTAAACTGTCTTAGTGCAGCTCCACTGAAATCCGTGGAACTTTGCTGATTCACAACAGTTGAAGATCTAGTCACAGTGTTTCATAACTTAAATTAATTCCTGCAACACATTTATTTTTGGCTTGAAGGAAGAATTTGAAGATCAGGATTGACTAGTTTTTTTTTTCTAAATTTTTAGAGCATCTTTAGTTTTATTTTAAATTTGCTTTTACTGTTGATGGTAGCTTTTGTCTCTTGTCATCATAATTTATCTGTTAAAAGTTTTTCTGAGTGTCAAACACTTAGACTATCTTTCAGATTCTCAGGTGACTAAGATAGGATTCTTTCTTTAATTAAAAAGAAGATTGAGTTTCAGGGCAATCATGTTTTGATATTCCCATATGTATCTAAAGTCACTCAGATTAGGAGAACTGAGCTTCAGTTTTTGAAATTAGACTTTGTTAAATTGGACTCTAAAAGTGTATTTCCCTATCTGACTAAAATACCCATGGTTTTAAATATTACAAGGTAAGCCCTAATCAACTCTGATAGATGCTAAACGGCATTGCTTTGCAACTTGATTCTGACCTCATTTCTTACACTGTCAACCTGGTGTAAATCCTTCAAATTCAGTAGAAATACTATAGGTTTAGGCTTACATAATGAAGGTTAAAGTCTATCTCTAGACTTCTGCTCCCAAAAGAAAAATGGTTTGTCATGGCAACCACTGGAACCAAAACCAGTATGTCAAATAACAGAAGTTAGTACAGTAGTACTGAAGGGTTTGGAGTTAGATTAATTTATAATTCATAAAATCTGACCTTCTGTTTTCCTGAATTAAAATGCCATCTTTGGGGTACTGAACTTTACTAATTATTACAACTAATTGGAATTCAGGGTCCACCTCTGAGGCACCATATCAATAACATCAATGAATAGTGCAGGGCTAGGCCTCCTTGGCTGAGCAAAAGAGAGCTTTTGTTGGCCAGGTGTGATGGCTCAATGTCATACCATTCAACTGGATCACCTCTTCAGACCAGAGGTGGTTCAGAGTGCATGGTCAGCATCACTTCCGAGGTGTCCCCATGCAAACAGGCCTTGGGGTACCCACACTGATCCTGGGCCACTTGTGCTCTTCCCTCTACACTCATTTCTGCTCCTCTGTCAGAGATGTCCTGCTCCCCTCCCTTCCAGTCTCAGGAGTCTGCAGGTCATTAGCCAGCAGACATCACTAGCTTGTCAAGCAAATGTGTACAAAGCAAACCAGATGCAGGAAGAAGTGAAGATAGTGTGGGTAAGCAGCACAGTCCAACAGAGTCTTCATCTTCAAATTCTACAGTTGGACTCTGAGGTTCCCTTTCCTGTGGCCCAACAGCAAAGGCCCTGTTCACCTCTCATCCTTCCAGCAAAGGAAACATTTCAGAGCTCACCACAAGTGTTCCTGTTGAGATTCAAGTCCTTCCAATGACCCTGGCTTTTAATAACACACATGTACTCATTTTTGTGGCTTCAAACTTCCACACAGTCATACTTACTCACAAATGATTCTGCCTATTCAATCCTTTCAAAGGAAGTAGTGTGGAAGGGGTGTTGAAAAAACTCACCCTTCTTTTTACACACTATGGCTCTTTTTTCTGGTGAAAAACTTCAGTGCTGTAGATGGTGGCTGAAATTGGCAGTGAAAAGATCATTAAGATAAGATGAGTAGTGGATAACATGATGGTTCTGTTGACCTTGATAGGTTTATCTGCCAGGAAACTAAGATATCTGCAGAGCCTTGGACAAGCAAGGGCTGTGGATAAACCTGGCATGGGATGTCCTATCAGTGGGTGGCACTGACAGTGAAACGGTGCGGTGAACAGCAACACTTAAAAGCACAGTGTAAAAATATACCTTTCAACTAATTCATAAGTGAGAGGTCAAGAATAGAGAAAACTAAGATATATGTCCTCTGGTGGCCCTGACAGAGTCCAAGCTTTATGCATCCAATATCTATAGGTAGCAGGGCACCAGAGTCTTCCAAATGGCACATGCCATCTTGTGAGCAGTCTTTCTGTTTTCTATTATTCCCATTTCAAAATGTCTAGCAAATTAAATTGGGTTGTAAATTTCTAAAAAATGTTTGCAAACCTTTCCTCATCATTTCCTGAGAATTGTGATAGTCATCTTCCTCACCAGCTGAGATGTGGTTCAAATTTCCATGAAGGCTTTTTTAATCTCTTTCCATAGCTGATCATCCTCCATTTACAACATGCTTCTCTGTTGCCATTACAGGTCCTTAGCAACTCAAATCAGGTTCATACCTGTCCTACCACCGGGTAAAATGTCATTCTGCAACCCCTCATAGAAAGAAACACGTGCAGCTGTGAACTCTATTTGAAGCCTGAGTCACAGAGTAGTAAGTACGCAGTGGGAATCTGCATGCCTCCACATGGACACTTGTAGGATGGCTGCCATGACCAAGAACATCCTGCTTTTCACTGCTCCTTGCAGAAGGCATGGAGACACTGGTGAGATGTGTTGGTGTCCTACTGCTCAAATAGTGTCCTAGATGTAGTGTGAACTTCTTTATTTTGAAAACAGGAAAACTGACCCTCCTTAAGGAGCTCTCCAGCAAGATCCTCAGAACTGATTCAGCAGGGCTGTATTTCTACCCTCTGGATAAGCCAAGGCCAGCCAAAGTACAGAGTGAGACAGCAAGCAGTGGGGCTGCAGCATACGAATATCACATGGGGAATTGAACTTATACGTGCCACATACGAAGGGGGCAAAATGCATTCTGACAAATAATACATAAACTCAGCACTAATGACTGCAGAACTTGTGTTATAGACAGGTTAAAAATATTTTCAGAGACTTGCCACAGACGACTCTATAACATTTTGGATGCAGTAATCACCACTCATGTAGAAGAGCTTTGGCCACATCCCTGTTCTTGATTAGGAAGAAAATAGAAATGAAGATTGCTTTCTTACATAAACATCCAAAATGGACTAGTATTTCATCCTACCCACACTGCTGGCTTTTCCTGGAGTCCCATTCAGAGAGAGCAGAATCTGTGCACGTGCTGCGGAGGAGCTGTTCACACCCATCTAAAGCTGCAAAAAGCAGTGGGCACCTGAGACAAGCTGCCAGCAGCAGAAACCATCAGCAAGGAAGTCTTCTGTATTGCTCAGTTTGTGATTTACACTGGACCTGTATTTAAATATACTGAAGACAACTTAGGGAAGGCTATTTCAGCATTTAGGCAACCTCATACCCCATTCCTGCTCAGGAATGTGCAATACTTTTTGCTTCCATCCTCTGACTGATCTCATGTGGCTGAAATAGGCAAGGAAAGTAGTTGTTTTTGTGTCATGTTTACATGCACTGATGTGCAGTAGATACAGGGGGGAAAATTGATTGTGATCAAGTGAACTATTGTAGGATAAAGAGAGATAAATAATTCAGGTTCTCATTATAACAGAAGAGTGAAGCTTGGATAGAGAGGATGGGGACAGTCTTTATGTGAATTGGTATGCAGTAGCTGTTTAGTAGCCGTAGCATGTAATCTAGCATTAGTATTAACATATCAGTGGAAAGAATTAACAATATTTCTAAAGTCTTATATGATAACTGGATCCACACTATATTGTTTAGTTCTCCTGGGCATTTTAATAATCATGTAATAGAAATGTTGGAGTTGCTGAGATATTCTTTATATTGCTCTATGAAAGGTCTTTAACATGATGTCTTTAGCAGACAGTTTTGATAGAATGTGTTGTATAAAAAGAAATATGCCTATTTTGGTAATATGGATATGTTTCATTAGCTCAGCCTGCAGCAATATGACATTACATTTAAAAAGGAATACAATTAATAACAATGAGAGGGGTTTTTTTAGCTCTCAGCGTATAGCTGGAGGAACTGAACAAGGTGTCAGGGCAATTAAATAGAGGCACTGTATTACCTTTGTCTGAACGCTCATATCATCCTGCCTCCGTATGTTTAATAGGTGCTTTCTTTGCACTATGATTCCTAATTTATTTTGATGTTTCCTGTAACTTGGATAATAATAAGATGGACTTTTATATTAATATTTAAAAATGTACAAATGTTTGGAATTAGCATGTCTGTAGATCCATACATTTTCCATTTTCCATAGAGTATGGAACGATTGTATTAGAGATACACACAATAGCTCCTCAGCAGTGAACTTAATGGAACCTTCATATCAGTGCTATGGAAAAGTACAAAATACTGCCAGTGCATGTACGGCACATGGATTACATAACTGCAGACCAGGGAAAAAGTTATACTTTGAAACTATTAAAATAATCAACACGGGTATTGTTTTATTCAGCATTAACCTTTATGTTCTACGTTAAATGACAATGAAACCGGCAGAACACAAACCTTCCCTAGAGTAACAGTATCCGGCATTTCTTTCATCTCTAAAGAGGCTTCTTAATATCCTGCAATCCTAAAAATGCTATTTTTCCCCCACTGCAGGTCAGATTTAATAACAGTAAGAGGAGATAAATGGATTGGGCTCAGCTGAGCCTTCGGCAGCCCTGTAGATGGGAGGCAGGGATCTCTGCCCCCCTGGGAGAAGAAGCAGCAGAAGGCAGCAGGGGCATTGCCAAGACAGCCTCAGGGAGCCTAGTGCTTCTCTCTCGGGACACAGTCCTTCTTGTGGCACTGATTCTCTGCTGCAGGCTCTTCCACTCATCACAGACTGGCCTGCATGTCTCAGCGGGAAGGCCACAAGTCCTCCTTGGCCCTGGGGATGAGGGCAACAAGGAAGCAACCTGGGGCCTTGCCACAGCTGACGCCAAAAAGCATAGGGTCGCTGTGAGAAGGAAAGGCCCTAAGTGTCTCTTTCTCAGGGACAGCTTGTTTGTACTGCTCATGCTCCCAGTGGCAGCAATGGTTGTGTGGGGAAAAGCATTACTTAGATGCCAAGGCAGAAGCAACCTTCTGCTCTCCCCCAACTCCAAGTGCCCCATTTCTTGAGTACCTGGCAGCAACACACCAGAGGCTACAGCAAAACACTGTCCTGGGCCTGGAGGGGATTAATGAACAACTCCACAACTGTTCATGAGTAACATATTACAGCTCGGCAGGGAACAGTTTCCTAACCCGGGGAGCTCTGGGTGACTCCTCTCGCAGCAGTGCCTGGGTTAATGGCACACGGCGCCAGCCAACCTGTCCCGTCCCCGGGCAGCAGCTGACCCAGCCCTGCTTATAACCCACCATGTATGCGGCAGCACACGGCGCCTCGAGCGATTAAACTGGGAGGGCTGCCTCCCCTGCTCGGTGTTATTGACAGACCCATCAGGGGCAGTGATGCATCGGCGTCTGCTCAGTCCCAGCAGGCTGGGACAGGACGTGGCAGCTGCCCAGCCGCCATGTTGGTGGAGAGGTCTTGTGCCCTCCCATCGACCTGCTGGGCCTCGGCACTATCGACCACTCCAATTTGCAGGAATTTATAGTATTGATGTGGGACTGATTAACATTTTGTGCCAGAGCGGTTCAATACGGGCTGGTAACAGCTTTTAATGATTAATTGACTTTTATGATTCCGCCTGGGCGCTGTCAAGCCGGCTGTGAACGGTGGGCACGCACCTCCCCAGCCGCTCTCTCTGGTGGCACCGGGCAGTGATTGAGTGCCTGGGAAATTAGTGTCCTCGCTGTCTCATTTTATGAAAGATAAATGCTATGACATTTAATGCAGACCTTAATTTAGAACAGAACTAAACAGATCATTTTGCAATTTGATCATAAACAGGTAAATATCAAAACTTGTCTAGCATTTCATGAGTCAGGCGGACAGGCAGCAGAGGTAAAGCAAAGTGGGCAGCGGGGGAATGGCAGAGGTAAGGTAAGGTAATGAGACTTGGAGCTAGCAATGTTTTAACAGCAAGAGCAGCATGAGTGTACAAGCAGCATAACACAGTATATCAGATCCACCATTCAGGTATGATCTGCCCACATGGCCATCTTACTTTCTTTCTCTTTTCTTTCATAGTCTCACTCACTGTTCCCACTCTAGCTGTAAGATGAGGGCTTCTGACACGACATGATATATGGGGGGAAAAAAAAGTCACCTACAGTTAATCTGTTACTAAAACAAACATAAACATTATGGGAAAAATTGCAAAGGAAAACAAAATTTTATTATACCCCATAACAATTGAAAAAAAGATTGTCTGAAAGGCTCTGTGCTGTCAACTCCTACCTTCCTGTGTTCATATTTTTATAGCTTATTCCTTTGCATTCATGTTAATTAAAAAGATTGCAAGTTTCTTTTTAAATAACTGTCTAAACAAAATGTCATATTATGCATGTTTATACATACAGAAACTTCCTTTGAGAACGCACGCAGGATCACTCTCGAGGAGAAAAGACAATGCAGAAAGAATCGTGTCTTGCAGAATATACCACCTAAGGAGTCCTTCTGCTGTGCCTTTTGCAATCAGACGTATCTATCTCGTATTGGCCTTATTAGCCACCAGCGTGCTTGTAACAAATGTGGTTAGAGCTTTTCCCAAATCTTTGTTCGCGAAGCCTAGCCATGACATACAGAAGCTAAAATGGCATATTTTGATCCTCTTTGAAATTTTATTCTCGGTCTTCTCACAACTCCATCATTCCCTCAATTTGGTATGATTTACAGAGGAAAAAGAGGCTGCAATGGGCCAGATTCTTAAATCATTTCGACCCACTTCAGAAGAGCTGAGGAGCTGCTGAATCTCCCCGTTTGAGGATTCCCTTGGCACGAGGGAGTTCCTAGCTCATACAAAGCTGACAGAGCCAATTCCTAAGCCATCTGTTCCCGCAGAACCCATTTAGAGGAACCTAGTGAGGGCAGAGCAGGGGGGCAATTGAGGTATTTCTGTATTTTCCTTCCTCCTTTCCAAGACCCTCATGTAGGCATGTGCTGTTAAAGTGCAGCACAAATCCCAGAAAATGAGCTCTGTAGCTCTCCCTCTGAGCTGTACCCAGTGCAATTTGGCTGGGATAATCTAAGAAGCCATGTAGATTAGATCAGCTCCAAAGGTTCTTCTCTTTTAACTTGAATCACTTTCTGGAAGTCAAGAAACAATCAAAGAGTTAAATTGCAAAACTGATGGGGCAGTAACAACTGGGGAAAGAGGGAAAGGGGACAAACTTCTGGACATGACCGAGTGCATCCTCATCTTACCCCTGATCAGCAGAAGTCAGAAGAGCTCACCTAATGGCAGTCCTCAGTGCGATCACGCCAGCTATGTGATATCTGGAAAGGGGTGCTTAGCGCTTGAATCAAAATTCACAGTGCTGAATAAGATACCTAAAGCTCTGTGTACACTGGATGTTTGCCTATGGATTTGTCCTGATGAGCTTTGTGACCCTCCTGATGCTGTGATCCAAATGGCACATACTCTGGCAGGTTTCTCCACTCGAAGGCACCAACTATTAGCTGAGAGGCAGTAAGGGATGGCTTTTTAAACCACTTCTCAACTGCTGCTGCTTGTTACACTGTCACCTGACAGTAGAAGCATGCCCTTCTTCTCAGCAAGCCATCAGACAGGCTGATGGGGTGCCCTCTTGCCTGGAGTGAAACAGCGACAGAGTCCACACAGTCAACTCATCTCAGCAATGAGGTGGTGACTGTGTGCTGAGGGGCAGCCTTGACATGCTGTTTCTTTGTATTTTTTTTACTGCCACCATTCAGACAAATTCTTCTGTCTCTCAACGCAAGCTTCTGAGCGACTGGCACATTTGGAGTGTAACAGCATAGCACACTGTGCATGGGACAAACTGGAGTGCTTTGCTGCATCCCAGAGTACAGCTTTGATGACCCAAGGGAGAGAAAGTAGAGCAAGTCCCCAGGTCTTCTCAGGCTGTAGGAGGGGAGGGGAAGAAGTGAAATGTGTCAGAACCATACATGGATGCTGCTGTCACTGGGTAACTGGGGGGATGACTGCTGATCCTGGGAGGAGCAGCTGGTTCCCGAGTGCATACTCTGACCTCTCACTTGTGTCATCAGACATCCTGGCTTTCAAGGACACAGGACACCAGTTAAATGGTATTATAATAGCCCGTTATAACCCAGGCAAAGGTCAGTCTAGCCACTGCTCTCACTTTGCTTGTGCTAACACCTGGCCCTCAACAGAGCTCGAATGTCTCCACATGTCCTGCCTCTCCATTGACCCAGCAGTTTGAAGATCCAGCATAGTGAGTGGCATTCTGGCTTTAGAGATCAGCGGTGAGTAAATTCCTGAGTTAGGTCACGAGCATAGGCTAAGGTATAGGCAACATGCAGATAAGATGAAACTTAAATTCCCTTGACACTGATGGGGGGAAACTAGCACTTAGAAAGTAACCATGTAAAGATAGGTAAAGTGAGACCTCTGCCTGCTCCTCTGGGTACCCATACAGCTACAGCTCTGGACCTAAGCTCACAAGCCTTATCTCCTGGAACAGAATGCCACATATTCATTTGGTCTGGATCATGGATGGAGCAGACATGTCAGTCTGTACTCACACATATAAATATATCCTAAGCATGGGCACAGCAAGGTAAGTGTGCCACCAAAGCCAATACGAAATCCCAGTGAGAGGAATTTTGCAACCCATCAGAACTGCAGCTAAGCGTGTGCCTTTGAATGTCAGCTTCTGAACTGGCCTGTCCTGTGTTTATCTACCTTAGATGCATATTTGGAAACTGATGGCTTGTCTCTTTTCTCCTTTGGGATGAGGCTCGTGGTGATACTGCTTTTAGCAAATAGTTAGTTGAATATGTGCACCAGAAATGGGACTTCAGCCCTATCTCAGCAGACTTACAATAATGTAGAGAACGTGGTTTCATCTTTTCTGTGCTAGCTGGGTCAGTATTCAGCAGAAAGCACAGCACAGAGCCAGAGGTAGCAGAAAGGAGTGCCGTGAGTGGCACAGGTAATGAGTANCTCCTTTGGGATGAGGCTCGTGGTGATACTGCTTTTAGCAAATAGTTAGTTGAATATGTGCACCAGAAATGGGACTTCAGCCCTATCTCAGCAGAGTGGGAATAGTGATGAAAGAGTGCTTCTGTTTTTTCTGTGCTAGCTGGGTCAGTATTCAGCAGAAAGCACAGCACAGAGCCAGAGGTAGCAGAAAGGAGTGCCGTGAGTGGCACAGGTAATGAGTATTCCCACTGAGAATGGGAAGCTCTGAACCCTGGGGTTGGGTCCATGCCTTTCTACATGCAACACAAAAGCAGTGCCTCAGCTTTGCTCTATTTAGCTCTGCAACTCCCGACTCCTTGACTGCACTTGCTTCAGTGCAAAGTAGGATGTGGTCCTCTCCTCCACTACTCTTCTCTCTCAATGAGAATCTCCTTAAGGGATCTTCAAACCAATGCCTTAGCTTAAAAAGAACTGAAAACTTTAATTTCCCAAAGCGTTCCAGCTGCCAAGCAATTGCACAAAGGGTAGACAGCGGTTGTCACATTTGAAAGGAAGTGGTTGAGAACGCTGAAACCAAGAGTGTATAAGACTAGGTTGACATGGTCTTTTGCAGATGGAGGTGAGCCTGTTTTGTCCTTTTTTCAAGCCAACTGGGGAACTGCTTTACTGTAAGCTGATCCTGAGTAATGAAACTACATGGCTTAGTGTTAAAAAGCTTCTAGTTAGCACCATGTGGCCAGAAAACAAGCAGGAGAGCTCTCAATTGCTGTCAAAAGTCAGAGTAGTCCTAAGTTATGGTCCTGTAGACCTTTGGGGCAAATCTTGTTGTTTCTGACAGGGCATGAAGTAGGGAGTGCCCAGCTTGTGGAAGGAAATAGGAATGGTTCAGCTATGTAGCCCTGTGGCAGGGCCAGTTCAATATGTAAAACAAGCAGCCAGTTGTTTTTTCTGCCTCATGTTGCAAAAAAAATGCCAAGCCCAAACCAAACCAATCAGAAAGCAATAGCACTACTTTGTTTCAGACAATGACCAGGAAAACGAGGCAGAAGGCTGCATCTTGGAGCAACAACTGATGCCTCTGATTCTTTATTTCTCTGGCAGGACCAAGACCCTTGTTTTTCTGAACCCCCTTGTCTTGGCCCAGGCTCTGTCCTTGCTCTCACTGTACCTTAGCACTCTCTGCTGCACAGTAAAACAGTCACCAAATCCTCAGCCTGCAGGAAGACTACACTCCTTTTTACCTGAGCTGGCTGTGAGTGGGAGTGGTGGGACACATACAGTAGGACTGTACTGGGCAGCTAAGGAAGTGTCATCCAGCAGTATATATGCCTGGGAGATGCCTAATCAAGCTTGATGGGATTTTTTGTGTAACCTTCAGTATGCACCCACATTCTGCCTAAGTTGTATTTTAGGCACATAAAAGACAATTTAGGATCATGTCCATGTTCATCTCATGGTGCCTTGAAGAAGTTCTGCCTGCTTACCTGCTAAAAGGAGACTTTATGCCTCCTCCTCCTCCTCCCTCAGTGGGGGAACCGTGGAAGAGGGAAGTATCCTCTGTGTCTGAATAGCACAGCAGAACAAGAGTCAGAGAAAGAGAAGGCAAACTGTGTGGGCAAAATCTCAGCCCCACTGAAGTCTCTGGTAAAAATTCCACTGAATTCAACAGCCTTCTATTCTATGGTTGCATGTCCTTGTGTCTGACTGCAGACCCCTTTCAATGGCACAGTCTTAGTAAGTTGCATGACTACTTACAAAGGGTGGAATGTGACCTTCACCATTTTTATTATGGCACTACTCTGAGTAGAAGCAGCAACTCTTTACATCAGAACTTGGGCATCAGGTAATACAGGAAGCATATTGTATTATTAAGAAAGTATTTCTCTCACAATGTAGACTGACTGGCATTGAATCTTTTCCCTTGCTGTTCTACCATGTTCCTCTCTGTTCTATTGCATTTTGGGACATGCATATGATACATTTACTGAATATTCCCATATTCAGCCTCACTGACTTTTGTTTAGGTGCATGGCTAGGGATACTGGAGAAGGAGTGTGGTAGACTGTATTTATAATCACAGCTCTGATATTTATCCATTCAAAAATAACACAATAGATTTTTGAGCAAAAATAATATTCACTACTTTGTCAAGAGAGACTATTTTTTTCTGCAGTCACATGCCAGCCATTCCTCAACAAAATTCCACACATTACTTTTTCATGGGTTCAGAGGGCAGTTACCAAGTGTAATTTCCACTGGTAGGCACTGATTTAGTTTTCTTTTTATGATTCTTTTTCCAGATTTGTAGGAGAATTTAATTAGGCTTCTTACAGATTTCTTTGGCAATTTTTGAATATATGTATCTATCTCTTTCTTGATTACAATCCCCTTTAACTCACTGGATGTCCCAAATTATAAGCTTTGCATGGAATCAGTTGCCTTTGGCTATGTTTGGTATTATGATACCTTCTGTTCAGTTAACGGTGTGCAGATAGGCCATAAGCACTGGAAAAACCTCAAAGCTCTTTTCTGCTGTTTTGAAATTGAGAAAGCAGAAACATAATTGCTTTTGTTGGATCACAATCCTGAATAGCAAAAGACTTTTTAAACATCTGCCCTTCCTTTGATTGGCTTTACATCTTCTCTCTTTTTTGTGTACAGTTCATTATTCTGCATTTTATTCACTAATGAAAAATTCTATCCATGACAATATTTTCCTATGCTGTAAGATGACTGGGATTCAATGCATTTAATCTGATCTAGCCCTACAGAAAACTTTAATAGAATGTGACAATATATGTTAATTCTGTGAGGTTTGTATTTCCTTCTTGCTCGTCTAATATCTGATCTGTCCTGTCTACGATCTCAGCGTGATCGCCTTCAACCCTGACTTTTAACAGAGCCGGAGTCTAACTCCCAGCACATATTTGCAACACCTATTGAAGTCAAATAGCACTGTGTAGCTATATGGGAAATACATTTTGCTTCCTTTGTCATTGGGGCCCTGCTCCCATTCAGATCTGTGGCAAATCAGCACTGACTTAAATTCTACCAAGATCATGCATCAGAATTGTTACGTTTTACATGGGATTCTCTCTGGCAGGAGAATTCACATGTGTCTCCATGTGCTGATCTCCCGCTCCCTCTTTATCAGTAATCGAATGACTTGATATGTCTCTCTCTTTTTTTTTCCTTTTTAATACCACTGTCAAATACCTGTCATGATATTAGTATTCATTCCCAGGGAAATGTAGCAGCCAGAAATAATGCTGATCCCCAAGTGGACTGGAATAATCTATTCATTCTGCAGGGAATAGCTATCCCTATTCAGTAATAATATTGAAATTAAGAAGTAACATTCTGTCTTTTAACAGGGGAAGACAATACAAATAATTGAAAATTTCCTAATGAGTCTGTTATTAAAATAGTATCTAGAGGAAACCTGAGCACTCAGCCAACTGAAATGTGTCCTATTCTTTTTTCCTGGTTTGAACATAATGCCTGATATCAATACCACAAGTATTTTCAATGCTACCTGGGAATAAGGGGGAATGAAGGCAGGAGGCTTTTGAAAAGTCACTTCTGATTTTGCTCATTTAAAAGCTACATATTTCAAAAGAAATGAGGGCCAAATTTTCAAGTGCCAATAGTCCCCAGTTGGATCCAGATTTTCAGAAAGATTCCATTCTCAATAGAGCATTTTTCCACAAGTGCTCAGCAGCTAGCAATTCTTTCTGACCAGGAAGCCATTGAGAAAGCTGGCCTTTTTTTTTACTTTTTTTTATTCAGTGCCTAAAAGGGAATGGAGAGTTCTTTTGTGAATCAGGTTCTTCAGACAAGTTATGCCTGATGAGCCCGGCTCCGAGGAAAGAAGTGAAGTACAACTTTCCCCTCTGAAACCTCCAGAGGTTGTGGGTGCTAGAAAGACACAGTCTACTGTTGGGCAGATAGTTCTGAGAGAGCTAGCTTGGAGACTGGAAGCAATGGAGAAACACCCATAATTCCTCCTGGAGCTTTGCAGTATGTGAGGGAACACGTATTTCCATGAATATCAGAATTATTCCAGAAGCCTAGTTTCCAATGGACTTAGAGTTTCATGGCTGACTGACATTTTAAATGAATTATACTATTGCTGCAGTGTGAATTCTGCCCTTATCAGACACTGGAGAATCCATAAGGGAGAGAAGCCTTGGCTGCGGAGTGGATTCCCTTATATCTAATAAGGTATAAGTTCTGACTGAAGCTTTCCTTCATATACAGCCAGTCTCTTTCCCAGGTGGATTCTCTCCGTGTCAAATGAGAACCGAGCGTGGGCTGCAGTCTTTCCATCAGTAGAAAAACTCTTCAGCTTTCTATATTCACAAAAACTTACCAACTTGATTATCTCTGAAACCTCTACCTTTCTGCCAGGTTCAGCTTTAATTGCCCAATGGGTACAAAAGCACAAAAGTTTTTAGGCAACTGTGCCCATGCACACACACACTCACACACACTGCAATTATATGAGCTGCACTTCCTTGTGGAGCCAGTCTGAAAACACCCACTGATATACTCTAAATGACTGAAGTCTGATGTGTCTCTGAGTGAGCTGGGGAGGCTGTAATAAAGGACTGAGCAGAAAGAGAAATACATTATTCCGTATCTTTGTCCCATGTAGCGATCAGACACATGTCTCCCTCCATTTCTAAACATAGGGTCTCCCTGTCAGACGTGACCGCTGCACAGCCCCTTTGGCGTGGAGCACGCTGGGGGGGGGCAGTGAGGGGAGCTGGAAGTGTTCCTAGCTGGTCTGCCAGTGTGAAGGATTGGCAGTGTTTCTTGCAGTTTCCTTTCCCATGAGCAGCTAGCAGCAATCAAATACAATCTAGCCCTTATTATTTGCCGTTAGTTTCTTTGATTGTGATTTGGAAATACGTTGCTAAGGAAAGCAAAAACCGTGGTTAACTGATTGATAGAAAATAAGAGTCATAGAAAACATCTGGAGAGCCAGATGAGTACGAGCCATTGTTTAGTTTAATACCCTTATAATATTTGCTGCAAACAGCCAAGCTGAAGGGTGGATTCTTCATTATTTTTATTATGTACTTATTCCAAAATATTAGTGAAGGAGCTTTGACAGCAATGTTTGATCAATGCCCTTTCACCCAGACATTACCCTGCCTTGTCTTCCTGAGGCTGTGTAGGGCTGAATTATCAGAATAAAATATCAAAATGTAAGAATTGTAATACTGGATCATACCAACATCGCTGTAGACCCTTGCCTCTGATGGTGACTAATAGCAGATGTTTAGGAAAAATTACAAAGCCAAAAAATGCAGTCATTGTTCTCCAATACACCCTCCTAGCTTCTAGTGATTAGCAGGTAGAGAACAAACTGAACCAGAGGTGGTATTTTTTTAGTTAATATAGACAGATGGATTTTTTTTTTTCTGCTGAGATTCTCCCCCATCAGCATTTAAAGGTAGAAATAGGTAGACTATGTTTTATCTAGGGGAAATCCTACAGATGGAAACTTTTGGAGACACCCATAGGAAATGAACTTCATCAAGCTGCAGGACTATGTCTAAGCCTAAGTTAAGGGAAGAGAGACTCAAACTCTGATTTGAACTTTTCATGTTCACTCTTGAGCTTAACCATACAGTTGTTGGGCAGCAGAAAGCAGGGGGGTGGAACAGAGTGGGGGGTAGGGATGAAAGCAGACTGCAGCTGTCCAGAGCCTCCCTTCAGTCAGGAAGGAAGAGGGAAGAGAGAAGATCAGCACATCACCTGACTGACCATACAGCCCACCAGCTGTAGCCCTGGGAGTCAACACCCTGGTTGAAATGTGCTCTTCAAACACCTTTAAGCAGGGTGGTCTCTGAGTACATAAAGATAGTTGACTCAAATGTGGTTCAGGGCCAACTTACTTCAAGTCTTTCCAGGTGCGTTCCCATGCTGATCAGAGTTATTCAACAACTCTACTTTACACCTTTGCCAGTGCATTGTGGACTTGTCAAGGAGCTCTCTGCAGGCCCAGAAGGACATATAAATGTTAACATATTTCTGATTTTACAGATACCGAAAGTGAGACAGAGTTGATATTAGTTGTCTGAAGTTCAGAGTGAACTGGTAACTGGACCAGGTATAGAGACTACTCACTCCTACCTCTGTTTTCAATGGCTAGCCAGCATGTCCCTTCATCTAATTTGCTGTTAAATCTAGAGGTATAACCCAGAGATCCATATACCAAAAGGCCTGTTCACTCACAGAACTTTATTTAATATTTACAGTATGTACGTATGGTGGTGATCATCTACAATATTACATTGTTTTGACTCTTTAAGTGGTATTTTAACTAACAGGAATTGTTGCATTAAAAAAAATATGGGCTGGCATTTCCAGAAATACATTGGTTTTTTTCAGAATTCACACATCAGTTCTAAATTCATTACAATACAAAGCTGCTTATAGTGCCAATTCATTTTTGCACTTCATTCAATCAAATTTCACTATGAGTTTTGATCAACCATATCATCTCACACTGCACAGAAATATAGGCCTTTTGGGGGAAGGAAGGGGAGGGGAGGGAAAAGGGGAAAAAGGGGAAAGGGGGAAAGCGGGGAAAAGGAAAGTGTGGAAAGGAAGAAGGAAGGAAGACAGGGAAGAATGGTGAGGGGAAGCAAACCTTGGGTGTGTTTTGTCTGCCCAAGTCAAGTGGTTATCTTACTTCTTCAGGTTCCCTTACAATTATGTTTTTTGTTTTCTTACATATTTGGCATTGTTACGAAGTCAGTCATATTCTAAGCAGGTTTTTTAATAGTCTAACATGACCAAAATGTTAGCTTGTCAGAAGTGGCTGCTGAGCTTGCGTTGAGCCTATGGCTCAAAACCACTGACATCTGAAGAAATTCTGTGAGCAGAAGACATTCATGAGGGCATCCCCTGCAGCTTTTTTTAATTCTATGGGGGCTGTTCCTGCCCTTTCTCACATCACATTAATATCTACACAAAACTGATGTGGTTCTAAAGCCAACCCCGCTGAATCACCTTTCAAAGCAGAACAGACACGGAATAGTCCCTGCTCTCTGCTATTCCATTAGACCTTGTCCACTACATGTGAAAGGGTTTTCCAACAAACCTACACCAATATAATGCCAACAGAAGCACCTCAGTGGAACCTTTTTTATGAACAAAATCATAAACCAGATAAAAGACCTTTTCTGGTTTTCCCTGATATTGTTCTGTCTACCTCAGGAAATTGTTTTCATGCTTCTGACTGACACAGCAAGGATGGCAAAACTCTCTGTGTAGACAAGAAATCCTGAGGGGTGTGGAACAGAATATTCACTGCTGGTTGTGGTTGCAGCTCAGTTATCTCTCTGGGCTGGCTTCTTGCATGAGGGAGTTTGCTTTCAGAACTGATTACTGGAGATTTGGGGTAGATGCCATTATATTTTTTAATTTTCACTTCCTAATATTGCTCATTTAAAGAGAGCATCAGGGTCTAGCATTTACTGGTGCTATAGGAAATAAAAAGTAGGCCCAAAAAAAAAGAGTGCTTTAAGGAAGATCAACACATAGCCAAAGGACTGGCAATGTTTGACCGTTGGAATGTATTTACTGCAAAAACACCCTTTTTGAAGGACAGACTCTGCCTGAGCAACTGTGGAAACAGCCTTCTGGAAGCAAATCTGGCAGAACTGATAAGCAGAGCTTTGAACTGAGAAATGAAGGGTACAGAGTCAAAGACTTGAATAATCTCCCCATGCCCATAGCACACCAGAGGAGAAAGCCTAGGTACATGTGGGTATGCCAAAGGATAAAGAAATTTAATTGATGAGAATGGCGAGGAATAAGAAGAAAGAAAGTGAAAACTGTGAAGAGAACTGCTTCCAAGGTGGAAATCCAGTGATTTACCTGACACTCACTGTGTCAGGTGCGGGTCCTAACAAAACTGTGGTTATGGGGTACAGAAACATGTACCAAAAAAGGGAATAGCATAAACTAAGTTGGCAGGGCATTAGGCAGGACAGGTATACACTGGTAACAGAACAGAATAGCAATCACAGCTGGAACACTGGTCTCGAAGGACATGCATTATTCAGAAAGGCAGAGATAAAGGTGAAGGTGGTGGCAGAGAACTTCACATTAATGATACAAAACATTGCAAAGAAGAATGTGCAGAAGGGATAGCATGCAAAAAGCAGAATTTGTTCTAGTTAAAACCACTTTGTGAAAAGCTGGAAAAGGAGAGTACTTGAACAGTGCGATCGCACTGATTTCTCTCTGGTTATGTTCGTCAGTAATGGCAATAGAGAGACAAGTTCTACTGAGTTTGTATGATGCAGGGAAATTTTTACATTCCCAAATATGAACAAAAGAACAAACACCACTAATAATGAAATAATCCAGATACTTATGGATGCAATAATCAGCAAATATCTTAATAAAATTCTCACAGAACCAGTAAAAAGTGATGCTGATCGAGACTTTGTTTTGGTAACTGATGACTGCAGCAAAAAAAAGGGGCTTTGGCTCAAGTGATCAGGGACTGACACTTCCTAATCAAATGGAACAGATGAACTGGTCTGTTAATAAGATTTTTTATTTCAAAAAGGCAAAGATTGGTAAACTTGTGGAATTGGTTAGTAAAGTCAGATGGATTGCAGAGTCC
Source organism: Lepidothrix coronata (assembly GCF_001604755.1). Lineage (NCBI taxonomy): Eukaryota > Metazoa > Chordata > Aves > Passeriformes > Pipridae > Lepidothrix > Lepidothrix coronata. Next base: position 802,383 of record NW_016690240.1, on the reverse strand, counting down.
TGGCACTAAAATGTGGAAGAGGCCAGGAGCTTCTACAACTGAGCAACTTAAAGTCTAGGGAATCTGCATACCAGTCAAAAGAAAAAGCCTAGTTGTGTAACCACATCAAGAGACATACTAGTTCATTATCTTATGTCTTTTAAAAGAAAGACCAGTTCCTAAATGTGGAATGGACTTAAATGTGACAGGAAAGATCACATCAAAGTCTTCCTAACCTTTCTTGGACAAGATCATATCCTACACAGAGACAACAGTGTAATATTTTCTACTTGTGTTTCACGACAGTTTTTGGCTCAGCAGTGCAGAAGATATTTGTTAGCTGGAGTCTTTCTGCAGAAAAACTGTGTGTGTAATAATGATCTGGCTCATAGTTTACAGACACCACTGAAAAAAAAAGCCTTACAAAACTGGACAGAAGTAACTAGGAAGGCATATCAAGCTAAGTGCTGGGACAGATCTTCTTTAATATTTTCATAAATGTTCATGATAGTAGTATAGACTTCTAAATTTTGATGCAGCATTGAGAGGTGTCATTAATGCAACTAAAAGCATATCAGGACTCTGAAAACCAGTAAAGATTAAGCAAAAAAATGTAAATGCAAAGTTAGGACTAACAGTATAATTTCCCGGTGATGGTCCAAGCTTATAAGTGAGCAGAAATACCTGGTCACGTTATGCAAAATGATTGTTATGCTACAGTATGATGCAGATATCAAATCAGGTAACTAAAATCCAGTGAGATAGAGGTTGGAAAGTGTTAATACTTTAGCACAAAACCTGATAAAACCTTGTGTGCAGCTCTGGGCACTCATGGAAAGCTCAGTTTCAGTTTTACAGAAGCAAGATTACACCAAGGTTGCATGTTTGATCCCCATACGGAAAATTCACGTTAGAGTTAGACTCAATGATCCTCGTGGGTCCCTTCCAACTCAGAATATTTTGTGAATGATATAACTTAGAATCATATGATCATCACAGAGTCATAGATTATCCTAAGTTGGAAGGAACCCACAAGGATCATTGAAGTCCAACTCCCGGCCCTGCACAGTACAGCCCCAAGAATCATATTATGTGCCTGAGAGTATTGTCCAAATCTTTCTTGAACTCTGTCAGATTTGGTGCTGTGACCACTTCCCTTGGGAGCCTGTTCCAGTACCCAGTCAGCCTCTTGGTGAAAAACCTTTTCCTAATATCGAACTTGACCAAGAGGAAATGAGAAGAGGCCTGAATAACCTGGTTTGTTAAGCTGGGAAAATTTAAAAAAAAAAAAGAAAAAAAAAAGGTGGAAGTCTGAGAAGATGCAAGCCAGCCACAAGAAATCAGCAAAAGCAGAAAACATTTCCTAGCTGTTGGAGTCACTGGTCTTGCTGTGGTGGAAAGTGAGCAGAAAGAGTCTAACAGCACTTAAGATTGAACCTGACACACTGTTGAAAGCAAATCCATGTGTTTGTGATAAGAGGAGTTCCTGCTAGTCTGAGAAGTCTCTTTTAGTTTGGTGGGCCTAACTGTGGCTGAATATCTGAGGGAGAGGCTAAAAGCAGAGATCTGTGTGTGAAAGAAGACTGCAGGTCTCCAGCGTTTGGTAAATCTTTTCGCATCTTCAAAATTCAAAACTATTGCTAGTTTGCAAAACATGAGATGAAACAGAGAGACACACATCTTGAAAAAACTTTTCATTTCAAGTTGGAGCAATATTCTGAAGCCTGAGTCATGTCAAAGGAAGAACGTGGTTTTCCATGGAAAATTTAAAACATTTTTCTCAGACTTTTCTCTGACTACTCAGCTGAACTTTACCATCTGAAATATTCAAACTCTGTATGTCCTAAACAGACATAAAGCCCCATTCACTATCTACCTGCTAGCCAAACATCATCAAAAGTGAAAGCAAAGTGGCCTAGGATATTTGTCTATTCCCATTTTGTGTATGCGGTGTTGCTGTTTGCCAGTTTGAAGGTAAACCTACTAGCAGAGCTAAAGACCTCTTACAAGAGGCCATAGAATATTACCCACTGGCTTCACTGGGATCATAAATAAGAGTTCTTATACCTGAGCAGGTGGATATTTTCATCTCTGTCCACAGGGTCCATCTGCTTCTGCTGCTTCTCCAGTGAGGTCCTTGGAGTGACATTTTCAATAAAAGTGGCAGCCCCACTGCTCTTTCCCCCTAGATATGTTCTTCTGAAGGAAATGGTGCTGGGTTATTCTTCTGCTTCTGCCACTGCTAATCAGCCATTCCCCGTGTCATTTTTTACTCCTGAGACTCACCTGTCTGGTCTCCATCTTGCACCATGACTCTGGCAACTTGCTGGTTTCCATCCCAGTGCTGCAGGCTGACTCAGCCTAAGCTAACCTGAAGCTAAGTGTGACTCATCCCACCACCACCTGGCTCCAGCTTTGGGGTACGTATGTCTCTTCCACAACTGCCCGGCCCAGCAGCTCCCTTGCCTTCGTACCTTCCTGGTCATGGGGTCTCACTAACTGGAAAATGAGAGAAAAAAATTGAGTTTATTATGATGTAGATCTAACTCTCTACAAGGAATGTATGCCAGCCATGGGTAAAGGAGTGCATTTCAACACAGTGCAACCACATTTAAAGGGTATTCCTATATTGATTTTTGCCTGGTTTTGGTTTGAGTTTTAGAGGTCCTTGTTTTGTTTAATGTCTGTCTCCTAGACTCATGTGGTTATGTAGAAAATATTTGAAAAAAAGGGAAGGTTCAATTCATCCTGTCATGAAAAAACTATAAGACCTCATGCTTCAGAGAAGCACTCTGGTCTGGATAGCGAATAAAGGGGTGCAAAAATAAAAATGCATTTCAGTCGGCATCACTGTAAATTGATCAAATGAGCTGTAGGCCTGGGTCAGTTTTTTGGAGCCTGTCTGAGAGATATATGTTTATTATGGGCAAAACACATTCACAGTCAGAAATAACAGCTCCTCTTGTCTAGTCCTGAGCTCTGAGCCACTGCTGAACGTAGCATGTTCTTGTCTGCAATGCCTACAGAGAGGTAGGACAGGACCCACCTACCCTAACTTCAGCCATCTGGTCAGGTATGCTATAACGAAGCTAACTGCCTGTCTGCCTGCTAAAATCGACTGAGCAATGCAGGCAACTTCAAAAGGTGACTCATCCCTTGCTTTAATAGGTGCCTAAGCTGCCTGGCATGAATAGTTCTCCATCTTTCTCCATTGAATACAGAAGGAGCCCAGATTTGGCCTACGCATTAACCAGTATATGGTTAAAGTTAGTGAAGATAAATCCCATCTGCAGTTAGTGCTGGATCTGATAACTCAACAGCTAAAACCCCATTTGAAATGCAGGCATTGCTTTTAGAAATAGGTATCATAAACTTATTGATATCAGATGTTGTCCATAAATGGGCAGTTCTAAAGGGAGGCTGGAGCAGGGGGAGGGATAGTAACCCCTTGATTGTGAAATAACATGATTACTAAATGAATATGATTCTTCAGCAGGCTGTTTTTAATGTCAGGGTTGTGTTTCTAATGAAGGAAAACATGTTGTATCACTGATCCTTATCACGGTGTCCATGCTGTCTGCTATCAAGAGAAGGCAAGCTCTAAGCTCAAAACACAAGATCTCTCAGATTTTTATTCATACCTGCAGAAATAAAACCAGAAGGTTATTCTTGTTTAAAATCAAAATAGTCTCTGTGCAGTGTTTCTGATTCAAACCATATTGCTAGCAAGGTGGAACCTTGAAAACATTAAGATTTTTCTATGGTAAAAGTTAAAGATTAGAGGGCCCTGAGGAAACAGAACGCGTGGGCCAAAAGTTTGAAACCCAAATATTAAGGATAGTTAGCCAAGTTAAAACATTGGCATCTACATTAAGGGACTGTGAATTACAGAGGGACTGAGCACCCACTGAGACTACTTATTCCCTAGCACTTCTGAAAACTACTCCAGTTTTAATTAAATACCTTCATGTGGATGAATGCTCCAATTTTGTACAAAGGAATACATGTGCTACTTGCTTTACTAGAAGAACCTCAAAAGGGTTTGGCCCCTTATCTTTCTGCACTGAGATGGGAAGAACACTGAGAGATGCCTTTGATGCTGACAGAGAGTTTTTTCAGTTGGATCAGAACTAACCCCCTAGAAAACAAAACAAAACGAAAACAAGCAGCAAACAAACAAACAAACAGAAAAACCACCAAATAGGCCTATCACGTAATTCACCAATGGCTCATCAAAAGAATTTTGAAGAAACAGAAACCTTCCACCACAACTTCAGCAAGTTCGGAATTAAAAGCTTGTGATAGGCTCACCCACATAAGTTGCACAGTGAAAGGTACCTTTGACATGCCATAGCTGATCCTGCCTGTGGCTCTCCTGGGGCTGACCTGAGAAATGCATTGCCTTGAATTAGCTCAAGGAACTATTCTTATATTTCAAGTTTGAGAAAACTCACAACACTGAAGTAATTTCAAAACCAAAGCTTAACTCCTTTGAATAATAAGGAAAACCCCAAGGTACTCTAGATTATATAGTAAGGGAAAATAGGTGTCATATTTTAGGCTGAATTACAATCTTTATGTCCCATCCCAATAGAAACAAATTAATACCTGCTACTGCAGAGCTCAAAGTAAGTCTTCCTCACCAATGTCAGGAGGATCTTTCTGAAACTGGAAATCGTGACAGCAAAATGTGCCATCTGCTGTCCTTCTGGATTTGTGCTCCTTATGGAGTGAACAAGCAGGAGGAATCTTCCATCTGAAAGACACTGGGCAGCTGTCCTTCCACTACTCTTCATGTAAAAGTGGAGGAAAAGCTTTTCCTTTCTTAGTTTAAAAAATTCTCTCAGCTAAGACCAGTAATTTCTATTTCCCAATGCAACCACAAACCTGGGCTTCTCTGCTGTTCTTGTCCTTTGCTGGACAGTATGGCTTTGGATAAGGCACAAAGGATTTGTCTATATGCACCTTCTCAATTCACAGTATTGCCAAACACAACATCAAGGATGCCAATCTTAGGGAAAGGCACTTGAAAGTTAAGTACTGAGACAACTAACTTTTAAGACATGTAAATTCTTCACTGGAACTATCCATAAACCTCTCTAGCCTAACTCTTCATAGATAGCTAATGAACTGGACTGTGTCTCATTTTTCATGCCTACTCTGAGATATCCTAGCCTGACTATTAGAGGTTTTCTACTGCCCATGAACCCAAAAATGCATTTTCTTTTCAGCGTAGACAGAAATTGCCCTTCCTCTCAATCGTTGAATAAGAGGAGCATTTCCAGACTCAAAAAGGAAAGTCTGTTCCTCTCTGTGGATATGCACATCAACATTTCTATTCTATAAAACCAGTTCAGTGATGGCATTCTGTTTAATTTTTATAATGTGAATGGACGTCAGTGGCACTCAGATACTTAATCTGCTAAAATCCCTTGGGTAAATGTAACCTGGCCTTCTAAGTCACACAGGATTTGCCACGTGCAGAAGTGACATCCAAGGGTATTGGACAATCTGGGCTGAAAAATACATCCAGTTTGAGTGGCCTATGAAAATACAATTGTTTCTAGCTGAAGGCTACGCTACCATTTTATGACTTCAAGTATGGACAGAAAGATTTCTGTGCTTCTTTGGGACTCCTGCCAACATGTGTGTACAGAAGACCTAAGTAAATACAGTAAAATGGTATGTGTATTTGAAGACTTAGCTTGTATTCTGTACCTGTAACAGAAATACAGAAGCAGAATAAAGAAAAATTTCAAACCTAAAGAAAAATTTCTATCCTGTTCAGCAGAAGTACCTATATTCTCTAATTCTAACTTGAGTCCTTACAGGTGGCAAGAGCTGTAGCAAGGCAGGCACCTGTAGAGATTAGCTGTGATCTTATATGAGTCCAAATGTCGAGGAGAGTCTCTGTTTCTTTTGGTCATTCATGCCATGGGCCTGGGGTGAGCAGGCTCCTATCTGGGCAACTAATGCGGTACTTAAACAGAACTGGGGCGATCAAGTCAGAAGCCTCCCATCTGGATATGGACAGAGGCATGGCTGAAGTGCTCTGGCAAAAGGGCAGCATCCTAATTTAACCATAAAATTTAGCATGTGCTCAAAAATTTTGGAAACAGAAAGCTTTCTGGGATACTAAAGAAGCAGCAGAAATTTGGGGCCTGTAAGATGCAGCAGCTGTCTGGGGCCCTCTCTGACCTCCCAAAAAAGGGAAAGAGTCAAATGTGCTGGGCTGAGTGAGCCTCCTCCTTTCCATCCCCAACTGTGTCAGGCTCTGATGGGATTTATTCATTCCTCCTCCCTAACCTGCCCCCTCTCCCAAAAAAAACCAGTTACTCTACCAGTTCTTCACAGCTACAACGACATAATAAATAAAAATAACACCGCAGAAGTTGAGGGAAGCTCCTGAAGGATAATGCCCTGGTCGGGTTACAAAGCACCTTTCGGGCAGGTTTTAAGCACAGGATCAGCGCCCTTCCTCGTGCCAGGGGCACTTCCCAAGGCGATCCCGCCCCAGCCGCTCTCTCCTCTGCCCTGGGCGGCGCGGCACGGCCCGGCCTCCGCCTCCCGTTAGATGGCGCTACAGACTTTACAACCACGTGTGTGGAGGGGAGGAAAAAAGAATAGTAATTTAAAAAAACCACTCTTTTTGTCCGAAACGGGGGGAGCCAGCCCCGCAGAGGGATGCCCCTTTCCCGTGGGTAGCGCCCGGAGCCGCCTGCACCCTCACGGCGGCTGTCGGGGCTCGGCCCCTGGGGGCCCCCCAGGGCAAAACCAGGGGCAAGTGGGCTAGCGAGGGCCTGGCGTTGCCGTCCCTCCTACCGGGAGAAGATCCTGCAAGGGCCGGGGAGAGGGGGCCGGCCGGTTCCAACTGGGAAGCTGGGCGAAATCCACGGGCAGTCTCTCGTCCCTCTCCCGCGTTATTTCTCCTTTCCAAAAAGCCGCTCATGGAATCTCCACGGCCTGCCTGGGCTCTACTGGCTGGGTATTTAATCAGTCCCTCTCCTTCCCCCCAGACACTTTTTATTCTTGTTTGGAGTCCCGCGTTTCCCCCCTTTGTAGAACCCCGCAAGTTTTCGGGCAGCCGGTCTGTGGCTGCTTCGGGGTCCGCCGGAGCGGGGCTGCTCCAAGTGCGCGGCTCGGCCCCTCGCACACAGAGGACAGGAGGGACTGGGGCGGTGTGTGAAGCCGCTGGTCCGCAACTCACTAAGCCCATGACTGACCCGCCAACGCTTCTTCCCCCAGTTCCCAGCCGAAAGGCGGCCGGGTGCCCTCAGCCCTCTCGCTGAGCGTTGTAAGGAGACCACCTTGAGAAGGGGTTAGAGCTGTCCCGGCGCAAAGGTCATCCCCGCACCCCGCTCCCATGCCTGCCGTCAGGCCATGAACTTTCCAGTGGGGTAAGTTCTCCTTTAAGAAAGCGAACTGTTCGTTATGCATATTTAAGACTGTCTGCAGAGCCCAGCTGACACGGGGCTGGAGGCTCACAGTCAGGACCCGAGCTCTCGGGGTCTAAATCATCCTAGTTTAAACGCACCCTCTGCCAGGGCTCCAGTTGGGAGCTCCTTGCCATTGCTTTAAACACATGTAAGTCAGAATGGGGGGGAGGGGGTTGGGGGGCTGGGAGAAGGAGGAGGGAAGCTAAGTCTAGTTAGGGAGATGTGTAAGGTATTTTGGTCATTCCAATCACCAACCTTCGCTCCCAAAACCAACCAAACAAAAAATAAACAATTAAGCAAGAAATCTTATTCTTGGACTTATTAAATACTTTTTTATTATTATTATTTGTCATCCAGCCTAGGGGTTCCTGCCTCCCCCTCAGCATGCCTGTAACCCTAAGGTAGCCGAGCGGTGGGGGTTCGAGGCTCCCTCCCTCCTTTGGCCCTTCACGAGAGCGCTTTTCTGGGCGCACAAGTGTGTGTGTGAGGAGCGGAGAGGAGCACCGAGAGGGTAAGTGAATCCCTTACTTCAGCCGGGGTGGGCAGGAGGAGACCTCTCACGTCACCCGAGGATCAGAGGGCTCCTCCGTCGCGCCGAAGGTGGGATCCCGACCGGCCTCTTCAGCCTGCAGCGAGCTGGGGGAGCCTCTTGGGGATGCGACCGCCTTGGAAAAGCCCCCTCCATGGCTAGGCACCCTGCCACCTCCGCGCGTGTGTACTTCTGTAAGTGTGTGCGAAACGACAAAGTGTATGTGAAGGTCAGGCGGGCGAGCTCAAGTGGGAAGGAGCAACTTTCAGTGCTGTGCTCTTAGCGGTTTCCTGCCTTTTAAAGTGAACTTGTTCGAGTGTGCTATTCAAAATGTGGTTCAGTAGTTATGCCTTCAAATTAAGTTGCTTCTCGGTCCTCATCGGGAAAAGCAGACATGTGTCCTCAATTGTATAGTATATATATAAAAAAAAATCTACTAGGTACTTTATGGTTCCATCTGGAGAAATTAAAAGCCCAGAGCTGTAATGTTTATTCTTACATAGTTTACAAAAAACGGGGGAAATGTGTGAGACACATGTCTCCAAATATAACCAAAGTGCTTTCCCTTCTGGTTAAAAAGTTGCATGCGAATGTTTTCATTTTAGCACTCCCTGCCACCTGTACTTCTCAGGGAAACTTTTCTTGGCGTTAGCGGTGAAGCACCAATAGTACTTATTAATGAATTAATTATTATTATGGCTGCTGAATTGACTTAAAGTGCTTTGAAGGCCAAACTAATCCATGTTAATCAGTTACAATTAATTGTGTTTCAGCTGTTGTTTTAAACACAGTTTCAAAGAGAGAGGCGAGGAGGTTGTGTATGGGGTGTAGGGCAGGGGTGTGATCCGGAGACCCTTCCCAGCCCATGGCACCGAGCCCATCGCTCAGAAGTTTCCTTTTGGCTTGCGAAACAGGCGCAACGTTGTCCCGCCTCGCGTGACATAAAGGTACGAGAGGAAACTTGGGTGACAAACACCTCCTTCTCCCACCGAAAGCTGCAAAGGTTAAGGGAGTCCTGGGCTTAGGAGCGCAGCCCCGGAGGGAAGTTTCCTCTTTGGAGTTAGCATTGCAGGGAGGGCACCGGCTTTGCTGTGCCATCTTTGCTTGGCCGCTTTGCTCAGGGCTTTTGTGTTGCCGACGGAGACGAGGAGTAGCGGTGGGCAGCGAGGCTGAAGGGCTCCGCAGAGCCCTCTCGCGGGGGGGGGGTGGCTGCAGCCCGTGCCCAGGAAGGTATGGGGGGAGAGAAGAAAAAAGGCCCCCGACGGGACAAGAGGCAGCTGGGTCGTGCTCTGTGCGTGCCAGGGAGGCCAGAGCGGCGGCCACAGGGCTAAGGGCAGGAAAAACCAGGACGGGCAGGCAGGCAGCCGAGAGAGATGCCAAAGGGTATGGTCATCCCCCGCCCTGCCACTCTCCGGCTGCCCCGCCGCTGGCGAGACCTAGGTGGTAGGAGTGCCGGGCTCAGCGGGGCGGCGGCCGGGAAAGCTGGGGAAGAGTAAGGCCAGAGAGAAGAGTTGAGAGAGTAGGGCAAAGTCTGGGAAAGACCCCGAGGGCAATGTGCAGGGGGGAGGCCCCAGGGCCGCGGTTTGGCCAGCTGGTCACAGGGCTGCCCCTGTTTGCCCAGTGCGGCGGCTACGGGGGAGTATCCCCTCCACGAGGGGTGGAATGCGAAAGTGGAGTGGGACTGGCTCAGGTGGACCGAGCAAAGACGGGGGTCGACCCGTCGGAGCTGGGGTACGCGCACCGACTGCTCACACCCTCAGTGGGAGCTGGTAGCAGGGAGGGGCTGGAGCCCAGCTGCCCCTCTCTTGCCAGGGAAACGATCTTTTCCACAACGATAACGACCCTCTTTCACAAAGTTAGGGGCGAGAGAGGGAGAGCCAGCACTCGCGCCTTGCCTGCCCCTCGGTCTCCGGCGGCTCCGGGGGGACGAGCCTGTCCCGGGGGACACTAGACGTCACCAAGAATTTCTTGTCCTCAGAAACTTACACTTCACAAAAGTAAAGCTCTCCCCCGAACCAGCCTTCAATGTGTATTTTGTTTTGTTTTGTTTCTTTGTTTGTTTTTAATGCCAGTCTGCAGAATGGCAATTGGAAAACCTCTATGCCCACCCTTTCTCTCTGGAATTGGGTTGCTGGGATTTTTTTGCTGTTTGATTTTTTTTTTTCTTTTCTTTTCCCACTCCAACTCCTTCTCAAAGATGCCCTTCCTTTCTCTCTCTCTTTTTTTCTCCCTTCATCCCATCCCAAAAACTCAGCTTTTGCTTAAGACAAAAGGACAAGGAAAAAACCAAACAACCCAACCCCTATACATGCAAACAGACCTTTCTTGGAGAGAAGTAAAACAAACAAAAAACTTCTACCTGCAACAGAAGAGAGGGTACAAAATTTCACGCACACGCACACACCGGTCCCGTATCTAATACAGCTGTAATTAATTGAAAATTGAGGAAAGAGATGTGTTTTCCACGTGGGAACATAGTAACTAAGGTGCAGTGGGCGGTCGGGTAGGCAGGACACGTCGTTCCTGCTCATCACGCGTGGAATCGTTTCCTTCAGCTGGGATGGGTGCTTGTGCAGATCTCGTAAAGGTGCAGGAGACAAATCTTCGGCTCTCGTATATCACAAAAGCACGATGCGTTGGATGGAACATACGTATTAATCAACTTTCTCCCTCTCCCTCCCTAGTTTTATTTGTTTCTCTTGGTTGCGGGACCTAGATGGTCAAAAACAAACAAAAGCACTTGCGTTTGTGTCGGCACTTTGTCGTCGGGGCAGCACACGCGCGTTAGATTATTGCCAGGGATTTATTTGCATGCAGCTGCAAACCCACAAGCCGGCTGCTGACCGCTGCGCATAAAGGGCTGCCGGGGCCGGCCCCTGCCCGGCCGCCGCGGCTCCCGGCGGGAGCACGGCCCGGGGGCCGGGGTGAGGGGAGGATTTGGGAGTGGGTTTGCTCCCAACACGGCCTGGGGGGCGGTCACAGAGCCGGCAGCAGCAGGGTCCCCAGAGCAGCCAGAGGCTGCAGGTGCGGGGGATGGGGGGGAGTCGGGGGCAGCCCCGGCCCGCAGCTCCCCTCCCCTCCACCCCAAAGGCAGCCGCAGCTCCCGCTGGCCTTGATCACAAACACATCCGGGAAAAGCTTTCCCTAATGCATATGTCCCGGGAAAAAAAAAGAATCGGTGGCGGATCCTCGGGATTTCCCAGAGCTATTTTCAGTGCTTTGAAAATTGCAGTAATGTCGATGTTCTTCCCCCACCCCCACCCCCCTTCTCCCCTCTCTTCGGCCCAGTAACGTTTGGCAGCCTTTGACGAGGGAGCTCTTAACCTTTGAAGCAAGGCTTTAGGTTCAAACTACCTCCTTCACTACCCCTGTAAGCCTCCCCTCTCCCCACATACAGGCACATTGCGAGGATGGATTTGGCGGCAGCTGGGATCTGTCTCCCCAGGCCTCCCCTCTACCTCAGGCTATGCCACTAGGTCTCCTTCATCTTCTCCCGAAGACACAGGTGAAGGCGCAGGGTTCCCAGGGCTTGAACTTGCTCCCCTCGGAGTGCAGCGGGAGCAAAAGCTGCCCCTGAAGCGGGAAAGGATGGGGTCAAACCAACCCCTGCATACTTGGGGGAGAGGGTGTCTCTTCGTCCCTCTGCTCCGACGGTCAGCATAGGACTGTAGGAGAAAGGGGAAGATGAAACTCGGTTTGGGGAACTTAATTATTTTGGCAGAGGAAAGAGATGTTCCCGCTCCAGGCAGGCTTCTTCGGCTGCACGTGAGCAAGGGGGCTGCTCCGGGCTTTTCTGCCAAAACAGGGGGCTACAGAGCAGGAGCTGCTAGGCATGGAGGGCAAGGCCGGGAGGGCCCCTCCTCGGGGAAAACCGTTCCGGTAGGGCGAAGCTGGAAGGACAATGAAGACACACAGACACACACACACAGGGACACGTTCGCCCTCCGCCTCCCTCGCATCCCCGCGGTGGTGCATGGGGATGTCGCGCTGCCCCTCGGCCACGCCGCGCCACCGGGAGGGGGTGAAACCCTCCCGCCTGCTGAAAGGCCGGGGGGGCGGGCAGGGCTGGGGCGGTCGGAGGGCAGCTCACCCCGCCGGGCCGCCCTGTCTAACGCGGAATCCCCCGGGTGCGGCCCGGTCTCTGGAGGGACACGGCTGGGCTGCGCAGGCACAGGAGCGCTCATTCCCCTTACTCCCCTGCAGAGCACAGAGGGGGTGTCTCCAGACCCATTTCCTCTAGAAACTGGGGAATAGGAGGCTGGGGGGTGCTTGCGCAAACCGGGATACGCCTCTGGGCTACAGCGGGCAGCGCTTGTGGGGAGCGGGTCAGTAACACGAGTGGCCAGGAAAAACGCGGGGAAAAGCAGGAGGGGATGAAACCATTCGCAGGCTCTTTGCGGATAGGGGGTGTGTTGTCATCTTTGTTTTGGTTCTGTTGTTTTGTTTTCCAGGAGATTGGGACAATAGCTGGAGTGGATTATGCATTCCCGTAGGCGATACTTCCCTATATGAGCTTCAGGATGCAGTTGGAAGCTCGGGAACAAAGCGGGCATCGAATGTCAAGGTAACTGGTCCCCTTCCTTTGTTTATGCTATTGTTAATGACGGGGCTCACTCAGCCCTGGCCTCAGCCGTGCCGTATGGCATTAATATGGACTTGAGAGAATAGGCAGGGCAATTAAAAAACAAACCCCAAACCCAGAACAGCAGCAGCATCCAGCCCAAGACCAGTTCTTCAGGTAAAACATGCCTCTTCTGAGCTGCTGACAATGATATTGTCATCTCGCCTAGTATTCACAGAAATACACATACCGCTTGAAAGATTAAACGTCTCTGTATCCGTCATTAACACCAAGGGGAGACACCGTAACCCCGTTCTTCAGTCCCAAATCAAAAGGGAAAGGACATTACCTTCAAATACCCACTATTACAGCATAAGGGGATTCTCATCATGATAAAAAAAAATTAAAATTAAAAAATCTAACAAAATTATTCTTTTAATCATGATTATCTAAAATTAGCAGAAACCTGAGTGTTTATTGACTCATTTTTCTTCTTCTCGAGTTAGTGGATGGCATTTAAAGTTCAACATTTCACACATCTCCTTGTTTAGTTTAATTTCCTCGACAATCTAGCAATTTCAGCAAACTGAGTTAAAAATTTTGGTACACATCTGATTATGGATCTGCATAAAATAGACAAAACATAAAAATGTATAACAAAACATAAAAATGTTTTGTTATATTAGGAAGAGAAAGGAGTGTAGATTTGCATGTTTGTGAGGATGCATATGTGTGTGAGAGAGAAACAAATCTAGAGCTTTGCACCTTACATGTGGTCTGTAGTTTTAGTGTGGATGCTGGAACAAATATCTATTACAGTTCTCTGAGAAATGTCCCACTTGGGCAGACAGACCTCTGTTTTGAATGAGAGCTCCAGGAGATGAACGAAATGTATGTTACTCCAGAACAATTCTTTACAAACTCATTTTTTTTTAGAAAGATTAATTTCAGCTCTGCTATTCTGGGCCCATTTCCTGTCAGGGAAGGGATATAATAATGATTAATGCCCAGCACTTCTCATATCTTTTGTACTTAGTAAATATTTGCAATGTCTTGAACGTGGAGGGGAGGTGAAGAGATGAGCCCAAACTCAGCTTCAGAAGATCCTCACTGCACTCACACAGAGGCAGGAAAAATCCAAACAAGCAAACCAACCTTTCAGAAGACCCTCTAGTCCACAGCTCCCTTACAGTTATGCACTTACTTTATGTATTTTATCTGCCTGGTTGGTGAAGTGGTCTAAAAACATCAGGCTACCTGTTTTTTTGTGGCCAGCTCAGGGTGTACATTAGTACTCCAGTTGAAAGTGGAGCCTGGAGTTGTTGAGCAAACAGTTCCTGCTCGACTGTAGCGTGAACTGAATGCTGTATAGTCAGCTATATGGAGCGATGACAGGGAAGTAGCATCAAGCATTTCCAAAACTACTAACAAAATGTTACTATATATAAAATGTTTATACAGCTCATGTTCCCTCAAATTGTTTAAATTTCAGTTTGATGCACGTAAATATAGCAGCCATACCAGGTTCCCCATTAGCCAGTCCTTGCTTTTTTAAATCAATTCATTTCAATTTGAAAGAATGGCCCCATACACAAGACAGTCAACAGCCCTTTGACTTTTTCCACTCAGTGTGGACCTCAGGAAGAAATAGCATCTATCTTTGTCATTTCACATGCTATTACAGCGCCTTGACATTGTTTTTTAAGAGCAGGCCTACTACCAGTGAGGGTAACAGTCCCCAGCTAGTTCCCTTTTTCTAATCCATTTTCCCCCTTTTCCTTTTGAGAAAAAATAGTTCTGCTGAGCCCCGAGATCTGGACTTTGGGGAGCAAGGCACAGTGGTCTGATATAAAAGCACTGTCTCTGTGGGTAGAAGCTCTCCTGTGTACCATGAGCCTTACAAGAAAGGCAGCGAGGGGACATTTGGAGTAACCATGCATCTGGCATCAAGCGACAATTCACACTACCGCAGAGGAGTTTGTTCCCAAACCAAATACTTTGTGGTGCTCAGTGCTGGTGTCAAATTGGTTTGAACTGTCCCAAGTCTAAAATAAAGTTTTCCACTGTGGTATACCAGTGAGCTTTTCTTGCTAAACCTTCCCTGCTTGTGTTGAAGGTATAGAGCTGATGTAATACTGTCTTTTCTCCCCATGGATGGGCGCAATAGGAAAAGTTCAGAAAAGTTCTGTTTATCTTTTTTCGCCTTGTAGTTGAAGAAATGCAAGCTATCAGAAACAAGCCTAAGTTTGAAGGTACAGTTTTCAACATGTGAGTTGGAAACATATGCACTGGCACTATTCAACTGATCTGTAAGGGCTGTGCTCAAATTTTGGCTTTTAATCTCAACTCTGTTAGAGAGAGATGCAAAATGGAATGGAATCTGATTATTTATGCTGTAGTCTTGTGATACACATCCTATAAACGTTGGAGAGAGAAGCAAAACACTTTGCTAAAGCTTTGGGTAAACCTGAGTTTCAAGGGGACTCTAGTCTTCACAGGTTCTTACTTCACTGCCTTTCTTCCCTTAGTATTTGTTATATGGGATTTTTTTCTGCTGTTCTACGTTTTAAAGTGAGTAGAGACTAAATCCTGCTGAGAGAGTGAGCTCCCTCCACCACAAACTCACGTTTGGAAAATGCCTTCCCCTTTTGACTGCCCCCCTTCAAATCATCCTCCCTCTTTCAGGGCAGAAAAGAAAACTTCAAAAGAGAAAGAGAGAAGTGGGAGTGGGGAGGACGGGGGAACCCCTGATTCCTCAGTGATCTGCACAGCTCGGACAGACCTACAAGTTCCCCTTCACCTCTTGCAGACAAGTCCCGTCGGAGAAAAAAACCCATGCCTGAACTTTTAACGTGGCTTGGGGTTTACACCATTCTGGCTCCATTTCAGAAATCTCGAAAGGGGGGGGGGGAAACAACACCAAAAACAACAAAAGAAACAAAAAGGGAAAAAAGTTTGGATTTAACTCTTTGTTGCTAAAAACCCCACCACAACCAAACCCCCAGCCATTAGCAAAAGCGAACAGCGTCACTGGCAGTCGGTGCCCGGTCCCGAGGCGGCCCTCCCCGCCACACAACGCCGATGGCCGGCAGGGAGAGGCAGCCCCAGCCCTGACTGCCAAGCACCTTGGGTGCAGCCGAGCCCCGGAGCTCCCCCCACTGCCCCGCGGAGGGGGCAGCACTCCCTCCGAACATTGTGGGGGAAGGCAGCCCTGCCGGGGATCTGCGGGGCTGGCAGGGAAGTTTTTGGTACTGCTAAAGGCATATATACACACACATACACATATATCTATCTATATCATACACACACATCTTTATATATAGATTTATATGTAGGTGTCTAGTCTATGTTTAAATTATTCTATCTATACACACAGTCCTCCCCTGATGAGGTCATTCTCCCATATATACGAGACTGGGTGCATGGTGCCAGAATCTAACTCCAAGATCTTATCTCTGGCGATCTGAAAGCAATCTAAAGTAAATGTTAGCAGAAGGGGAAATAAATTTTGGAGAGAAACATTCAACAAGGTGTCCCTGAAGCCTTTTCCCCCGCCCTCCCCAGCCGATGTACCCACGCACTTTATGCCAAAGAGAGCCATTTCGGAGCAAGGGACTCCTGCTTCTGAGCAAGGACAGACTGCACCCCGCGTCGTGGATCTCTGCCTGGCTGGGGCTGCACCTTGACAATTTTAATCTCCTATTCCCTTTCCCGAGCGATGCTCTCCTCTCTAATGCGCTAATTTGCTGCAGCTTATTTATTTTATTTTTTCCCCTGTGGCTACAAATGTCTTAATGTTTTTGATTTCAGGAAACTCAAAACGGAAGGAGGGATGCTACTTGAAAGTGTGACTCAAAAAAAGGTTTCGCTTTACAGCCATCAG
Source organism: Lepidothrix coronata (assembly GCF_001604755.1). NCBI lineage: Eukaryota > Metazoa > Chordata > Aves > Passeriformes > Pipridae > Lepidothrix > Lepidothrix coronata. The sequence continues at coordinate 785,995 of NW_016690240.1, read as the reverse complement.
TAGCACCAGGAGACAGCTCCATTAAAAAAGTAGTTTTCCACTGCTCTTGAAAAGCCGTTATTTTTTACATCGCTTTTAGGAAGATAGATTAACAAAACATCACATTTCAAGCCACTCTGATCTGTAATTAAATGGAGGAGCCCGTTTGTATTCTCCTATGGCTTTTACAGAAGTTGCAGTGATCCAAAGTCAGGTTGCTGTGTCAGAGTGGCATTTTTATTAATGAGAATACAAAAAGCTTGCATATTCTTAGCCCGGCTTGAATTTAGTTGCTAAGCAACCGCTGTATGGTAATTCATCCGCGAAATTTAAATCTTGGAGAAAGGATCCTGCGTTTTGCTGAATGGTCGCCACGAGGAAAACAACTTGTGGGACCGGCGGCAGCTGCCGCCGCGCCACCGCGCCGCCCGCCCGCCGGCTCCCCCGGGCCGCCCGCCGCCCCGGGACGGCCCGCGGGGAGGGAGCGCAGCCGGGCACCGGCGGCCGCCCCGTCGGCGCTGCCCCGGACCGGCCTCCCACGGGTAGGGAAACGCGGTGCCAGCGTTTCCCCGCGCGTGGCGCGGCCCGGGCCCGGCCGCAGCCGCCCGGTTCGAGAGGGGTGGGGACGAGGCAGGTCCCAGCGCGGCCCCGGGGGCGAGGCCACGTGGGCACCTCCGCGGACCTGGCTGCTCCTTTGGTGTCGGGGAGGACGGGATGGGCGGCGAACCTTCCCCCGCTCGGCCTTCACCCCTTAGCTTTTTGTGTCGCCAAAGCCTCTCAACCAAAGAACTCCCTACTGCTGTGTCATTGACACTGCGGGGCCGCTCGCCCTCCTCTCCTCTCGCTCCCGCCGCCTATTGAGCGCTGCGCCCGCTCCATTGTGCCAAACTGCAACTGAAAACACCGATGGGGCAATAATCACCTCCCTGCATCTCCTCCACTTGCTCCATCCATCCCTCTCGCCACAGGCGACCAAGCTCCTCGCCGACCCTGGCTTTAGCAAAATGGGTCCCTGTCCTCAAGCGCTTGCCCCACGCCTGCCTCCGAGGCCAGGACTTGTTGCATCCCTTTTAGAGTTGTATTAGTTACTCTGGAACACGAGCAAACTAAAGTGGGGAAGAAGCTCACGCCTACAGTTTGGTCCTGCAGCCTGCCAGTTACAGAGGTAATTTTTACACTCGCTTCCAAATTGGAACGAGCATCTCTGCACCTCAGAAAGGTATCCCTGTATAAATATATAGAAGTATCGATTTTGCTGTAGCTTGAAGATGTTGATCATTTATTACAAAAATAAACGAATAAATACAACAATATATTGTTGCTTTCAACAGGATAAATATTTTACAAATATATAATTTAAAAAAACAAATTTAATTGTTAAAATTATTTAAAATAGTACACTTATTGATAAAATTATCAATAGTATATACTGCATTTCATATTAGAACCAATTATTCTCTAAACGTTCCATTTAAAACCATTCATACAAAACAAATTATGAGCATTGTAATGTGCAAACACGAGTCACTACAGTAAAGCAAAGGGTTCTGTAAAGATCACTTTCTGATAGGAACCGCTGCATTTTAAAATGAAAGTAGAGGTCTTTGCTAAATTTCGGAAAATACACAGACCAACAGCAGTGAGATGACTATTTTGAATACACCTGAAAATGATTTATTGTGTACAGACTCGACGGGGGAAGGATAGGATGTACGAAGACTGGGGCGTAGTAAAGGATCACAGAATATGAAAATGTAAACTATAAATAATCACATCTCGGAATTACCCAGTCTGAGCAAACATGACTTTGTAAAACATTTGGCTCTCCTTTAGGTAGAAAAAAAAAAGACTAAGGAAAATGATGCCGACTCCGTTACCAAGCACAGAACACTGATATTATAAATGAATACAATTACTAAATTCATTAAGAGATCTGGCGATATATAACAATATTTTCATTATTTACACATGTAACAATATAACCCTTAGCGCAAACCCTCTCATTTATTATCTACCTCTTGCTATCTCAGAGACTCACAACCCTGAAATTCCTAAATACATTCAAAGGATTCAGTTTCTCGGGGGCGGGGGAGGGGGCGGAGGGGCGGCGGGGGGTAGCGCCCATGGCTTCACTTTTTGTGCATAACAAGTCCACGGAACGGGCACATTTTGCCAGTCCCTTCGACCACACGTTACTCCTCCAGCCTAACCCCTAGCTTTTCGGAGGCAGCAACCCGCAAAGGTTGCCTTTTAATAGAAACCAGCGTGAAGCCTAACGTTAGCTCTTTGTTGCCATCCAAATCGAGTAACCAAATACCGCTCTGAAATTTAAATAGACGTTCTCCGCGGCTAATAAAATCGCTCCCCTTCGTGTGTGAAAACAGGATCCCACCTGACGTGTCGGTGGTACCCGGCCCCCGGAGGGGGGCCCGGCCGGCCCGCCTGCCCGCCAGCCCCCGCCCGACCCTTTTTCCCTACCCAGCAGCAAAATCAGCCAGCAGCTTCTGCTAAAACGAACAAAAGAAAGAGCGTCCTTTACCCTTTCGGGTTCTCTTTCCCTTTGTTGGTTTGGCTTCTCCCCATCCCGCTTTTTTTCCTCCGTGTCAGTAGGGCCTTTTGGATTTCACAAATCAAACCGACGGTGATATTTACTACGAGCTGGTGTTAAAATAATGCATCCCGGTGCCCGGCTCTCAGGTTGGCTTTGATTTATGGAGTGACACAAGGCCTATCTGAAAGGAAGAAATGCTTGTTGTTCCTGCAGCAGTTTTCTGGGGGTTTAACCCCTGCCTCAACAGCACTCGGGAGAAGCAAGGCGAGGGAGGGGGTGCGGAGGAGGGGAGGAAGAGGAAGGTGAGGAAGGAGCCCAGGGGCGAGCTGGATCATAAAAGAAAACCTTATTCTCCAGCAGACTATCAGTGGGGGCAGGTAGATGCATTAGATGCAGCTCTCTACTTCCCATAACCTCCCCGCTGCAAAATGAAGAGAGTTGAGACGGTCATTCACTTGTCTCTATATTGCAATAAATTATAGTGGATAAGTATGAGAGGTCAGCTAGTGCATCTATTGGCATCTCCAACATTACTGACACGCGTGTGTTTGCAAAGATGGCATGGCAGCGCTATGGCAGAGTGGAGGAGAAAACTAGGCTACACCACTTCACACCCCATAGAAAAACCCTAAAACAACAACAACAGCCACAGCAACAGCAACAACAGAAATGGTGAACTAGGCAGACAGCACGTAGGATGTTGAAAGTATTATTCTATATATTCAGTCAGAAAAAAAAATGAACGTACCTTTTCCTTAAATTATAAAGATAAATTAAATACAAATATTAATACATACATAAAATGCATAAAAATAAATTATAGCTTAGCCCCCCTTGCCCTTCTTTGCCCCCCCAAGCCTCAGTTTGGAAAACGAGGAAACTAGACTGAACTTTTGGAAACATCCCTCTCAGCACCGGCCACGCGGGACCAGAGGACACGCTCAGGTATCACCCGCGCCCAAGTGCCAGCCTAAACTGAGCCGACACAGCCCTTTGTGGGAGAAGGTGGCCTTTGGTGATCTCTAGTCTCGCCGTCCTTCCCGGTGACACAGGGTCCCCGGGTTGATGGAAGGGGCCGCGGACACGGGCTCGGAGGAGGGGCGGGCAGGGAGTGAGCCCCGCGCCGGGCCGGCAGCGGCAGGGGTGCGATGGGGGCACTGCCGGCGAGCACAGGGCCGTGCGACCGGCAGATCGGACCCTCGGTATTTCTCTCCCTTCAGCAGTATATCCCTTCAGAGAACCTTTTTTTTTTTGACATGTTTATGCATCAGACACAGACTATTTCATTCTAACAAATTTATTTTCTCAATCAGCTCTTACGGAATCACTACTCAAATTAAATTACAATCAAATTATCACATCAAAAGATACCCTTATTACCTAACAACTGTCCATATTTTCAATTCATTTTGATTTGTGCTCGTCTGAAAAAAACACGTAATACAAGATCTGGGGAAAAAATAAATTACCGTTTTGCAGCAGTTCATAGGTATTCTGAATAAAATATTAAAAGAAGTCATTTAATGAAAATATAAAGCAAATTTTTTTTTTAGATCAACAACGGATCTAACAATTCTATATTGCCGTCTTTTTGAAAAGTCTGTTTATTAAAACCTACCAAAAACACTGCTTGGAAATGGCAGTATTATATAATCACATCCACAGCACCCATTCAATCAAAGTTGGCAACGGATTTAGGAGAGGAGAAGTTCAGATAAGTGCAGCTGCAGATGCTCAGTCCTTCTAAATCCCTTTATCTGAATCAGTCCAGAAATAAAAAATAAAAATATTAATAAAAAAAATATTAGCAGTGGATTTTTTTTTTATGACTCTTCCATGATGATTGGCAGCCGTCAGGAATAGGACTTTGACAGCCCTAAATTATTTCCCTTTCTCTCGCTGGTTCCCTTAATTCATGCAAAGTCCTTCTACAGAGCTCGAACTTTAGGTACCAACAACATCTCCTTCTCCCACACTCCCCCCGGCGTCTGTCCCTCCCACCTTTCTCCTCAGGGTCAGTTTTATCGGCGTGCGGGCATTTATTTCCATATTTTTGTTCTATAGCTATACCTATATATATAGATAAATATATATATATGTATTTGCTTCCCTATTCAGCCTGCTTGTTTTCAGTGCTGTGTGCATATTTTTTCTTCCTGGAAAAAGTGGCCCGTTTCATTTTGCAGAACATATAGATATATAGATATATATGTTTTCAGAGTGGATGTCTGCCTTGCACCAAAATTCTACGGTTTGGCCAAAAAAAATAGGGCGCTGGAATGCAGCAGACACCCTCTGATTAACCAGATTATTTTGCTTCTGCTTCCCTTTTTTGGATTGCTCCCATTGAAAAAAAAAATAAAAAAAGAGGGAGAGAGAAAGGAGAAAAAAAGTTTCCGTGATTCATAGAAGAGAGCCCTTTTGGGGATAGGGGGAAGAGTGCTAGGAGGGAGGGGGAGGAGGGGAGAGAAGAGGTGCAGACAGTGGTGGTCCTTGCTGCGAGAGGGGTATAATTTGGAGAAAAAATAAAAACAAAATAAAATTAAAAAAAAATCCCAAGCCCACCCACTCAAGCCCTCTTCCCACAACCAACCAACCCCTCGGCACATCTGCAGTTTTGGTGCATTACGCATCTCCACCCCGTTTTCCCAACACGGTCTAAACGCTCTCGCTCGGATCGACCTTCTCCACCGCTCCCTATTGGTATCGATCTTATATATATATAGATGCACGCATATATCCATATATATATAAACACAAGCAGTCTGAACGAGCCTGGATCGTGTGTGTATGTGTGCGCGCATGTGTGTATGTGTGTCTGTGTGAGCGTGCGGCTGTGCGCGGCGGTGCCGGTGCCGGTGGCGGTGCCGGCGGCGGTGCCCGGCCCGGCCCGGCCCGCGCTGCCCCCGCGCTCCCCGGCCCGCCCGCGGTGCCCCTCACTGCACGCTGGTCTGCAGTCCGTGGTGAGGGGGCGGCGTGTCGGAGTTGACGGTGCCGACCTGGGAGTAGACATCGTCGGGGGTCTGCTGCTGGATCCCCGGGGGGGTCATCCGTTTCTCTTTCTGCCTCCGATTGCAAAACCAAACCCTGACCACCTCCTTCTCCAGCTGCAGGCTGTCCGCTAGGTTCGTAATCTCCTGGGCAGAGGGCTTGGGGCATTTCAGAAAGTGGCTCTCCAAGGCCCCCTTGACACTCACCTCGATGGAGGTCCGCTTCTTCCTCTTCCTGCCCTGGGCGGCGATCTTGTCGATGCTGGTGGGGCTGCCAGTGGAGGAGTCGGCTTCCTCCAGCCACTTGTTCAACAAAGGCTTCAGCTTGCACATGTTCTTGAAGCTGAGCTGCAGGGCCTCGAAGCGGCAGATGGTGGTCTGCGAGAAGACGTTGCCGTAGAGGGTGCCCAGCGCCAGCCCCACATCGGCCTGGGTGAAGCCCAGTTTAATCCGCCGCTGCTTGAACTGCTTGGCGAACTGCTCCAGGTCGTCGGAGGTCGGCGTGTCCTCGTCTGAGTGCGGGTCGTGGCTGTTGACACCGCCGTGGTGCGGCGGGTGGTGCCCGGGGTGCTGGTGGTGGTGGTGGTGGTGATGCCCGGGGTGCTCGCCCAGCTCCGGCGTCTCGCCGCGCACCAGCCCCGGGTGCACCAGGCTCTGCCCGCCGGGGGGGGGACTCAACATGCCGTTCACCGTGAAGCCCCCGGGCTGCGAGTAGAGGAGCGACTGCTGCTGCTGCTGCCCGCCGGCCATGGAGGGCAGGTGGGCGGCCGCCGCCGCCCCCCAGGCCGCCGGGTGCCCCTGGTGCGGGGGGCCCAGGTGGGGCGGCCGGTGGTGCAGCGCCGCGCCCGAGTGCAGATCGTCGCGCCCGCCGCTGCCCTTGACGTCGGGCGGCGGCGGCGGCTGCTGGGGGCTGCCCGTCATGCCCACGGGGCTGCCGGACCAGGGCGAGCCCGCTTCGGCGGCGGCGGCGGCGGCGGCGGCGGCGGCGGCGGCAGCGTGGGGCAGGGCTGTCACCCACTGGTGGGCATGGCTCAGCATATGGCCGCCGTTGCTGGCGGCCATGGCGCCCGGCATGAAGTCGCTCTGGACCATCTTGGCCGCCGGGTCGCCGCGGTAGCCGCCCGCCACCGAGGTGACGGCCACGCTCCCCGGCTGCATGCCGCCGCCGCCGCCGCCGCCGCCGCCGCCCGAGTCCGCGTGGACGATGGAGCCGGCCGCCAGGATGCCGTTGCCGGGAAGGTAGGGGTTAGAGGTGGCCGCGGCCATCCCGCGCCCGCTGCCCGCCGCTCTCCCCCGCCGCGCCGCAGCCGCCGCTGCGCCGCCGCCGCCGGCTGCCGGGCGCCCGGCGAGAGCGCCCTTGCCCCGCGCTGCCGGGGCCGCTGCCGGGGCCGCCGCCCGCGCCGCCGCCGCCGCCGCCGCCTTCCCAGCCTCGCCGGGGCGCCGGGGCGCGGGGTTCACCTGCTAGCGCTCCGCGGCGCGCTCTCCTCCGCTCGTCCGCCGGCCGTCCTGCCTCCGCTCCGCGGCGCGCTCGTTGCGGTCGCCGGCTCTCGCTTCGCCTTTTATATTTTTTTAAGCCTTTCTTTTTTTTTTTTTCCAAAAAAAGAGAAATATTTAGCTGTATATATATTTTTCCTCCGCCTTCTTCTCGCCCGGGGTTGCTGCTTGGAGGGAGGAAACCAAACAAAGGCTAAAAAGCGAAAAAGGGGGGGGGGGAATCAAAAAGCCCCCGTGCCTTCTCCCCTCCGCTCCCCTAGGAGTACATCTCCTCCTCTCAGCCTTCCCCTCTCAGAGAGAAACTTTTCCTTTTCTTCTTCCTTTAAGGCTTTGTGTGTGGGTATATTTTCCTTTTTTTCTGCCTCTCTCTGTCTTTCTCTCCTCGGTTCCTCGATCTCCTTTTGCTCTTTTATTTGCAAGTTTTGTTGGTGTCCTAAGAAAACTTCCTGTGATGATGATGGTGGTGATGGTGGTGATGATGCATTTCTCAAAGTTGTGCTGTTGCTGGAGCACTTTGTCCCCTTTGAAACAAGAGTCCTGCCGGAGCCTTCTTGCTAGAGTCACGCTCTGGATAAGACATTTTTTTTCTCTCTACCTTTCCTTTAGGCGGTCGGAAAAAAAAAGAAAAAAAAAAGAAGTAAAAAAGATTTTTAAAAAGTTGAAATTTCTCGTTACCTCGCGAATTGTTTCTTTCCCTCTCCCGCTCGCTCTCTCGCTTGGTTTGTTGTCTTTTTTTTTTTTTTTTTTTTTTTTGGTGTTTGTTTTGCTTTTTATTTTAATTCCAGCAGTTGGTCGAGGGAGGAGGCGGAGGAGGAGCGCCTTGGTGGAGAGGTGTGTGTATGTGTGTGTGCATATATGGTATCCTTTATACACTAACTCCAGCGGGGAAGTTGGCTGCCGGGCTGGCAGCGCGTACTGGCGGTGCCGGAGTCCCGCCGCTCGCCTCTCCCCGCCTCCCTCTCCCGGGCCGTGCCCGCGCCCGCGCCCTCCCTCCTCCCGTCCGTGCGTGCGTCCCTCCCTCCCGTCGCCCGCGCCGCCACCGCCCGGCCCTGCCGCGAGGAAGCGGCCGCGCCGCCCCCGCCGATTGGCTGCGCGCCCCGTGACGGACAGCCCGCGCCGGCCGCGCGGCCCCCCTTCCGGCCGTTCCGATTGGCTGCCTTTTAATTTAGGCAAAGCGGTGTCGGAGATGGAAGTTGCCCCCCTCTTCCCTCCATCCTTCCTCCCTTCTCCCCTTCCTTCTTCCTCCTCCCTCCCTCCCTCCTCCCTCCGCCTTTTAACTCTTCCTGCCCGGCGGACACACACACCTCGGAGCTCTCCCGCCGTCGCCTCTCGGGCAGGGGCGAGAGCGGGCGGTAATAACAACAGTAATAACGACAATAATAACGACGCCGGAGCCGGGCGGGGGTCGGAAGGGCGTTTGTGTGGAGGTGCCGCTGCCGTGCACACCCACCCGCCTCCCCCGCCGGCAGTGCCCGCACCGGCGCTCAGAGCTGCCCCTCCCCGGTGCTCGGCCCCGCAGGCGCCCGCCCCCCGCCCGCTCCCTCCTCCCTTTGTCCGCCCCCGCACCCCAGGGTGCGCCCCGAACCCCGGCAGCCCGCCCGCAGCCGTCATGCTGGGAGGCCGGCCCGGCAGCCCCGGCGAAGGGCCGCCCCGTCGGCGGGGGAGGTGACGAGGGGAGCCCCGGCCGGGCTTGCCCTGCGCGCCGCGGTCTACTCGAAGGGAACCAGCCCCGCGGCATGAAACGCTGTATTATTTCTCGTCCAACGGAAAGAGTTAAGGGGGGCGGGGGAAGGCGGGGGGCGCGGGGGAGAGATGCGACCGAGCGGAAACGCTGCGCGCAGGCAACCTCAGTGAACCACAGAAAAAGAGAAAGTGGCAACAAAAACAAGGGCAAATTGAACGCTCCTCGGGGACTGCCGGTGCAATAACAGCGCTCGGACACGGAGGGGACACGGCGCTGCCAGTGACCGCCGCGCCGCGCCGTCCCATGCGCGCTCCCCGGGTGGCGGGGACTCGAGCGAGGGAAACGCGCGCGGTGCGGGCATGGGAATGGGCAACGTCGCCCCCCGCCCGGCCCTGCCCGCCTCGCTCCCCTCCTCCGCACGCCCGGGGGGCGGTGAGTTGCGTCCCGCTGGCAGCGCCCTCCGCGCCGCCCCGCTCCCGCCGCGCTCGGCAGCCGGTGCTCGGGGCTCCCTCCAGCCCTCGGCTGGCACGGCACGAAATATCATGGTAGGTCGGGTTAGAAAAAACATTCAAGTGAAGCGTGCGCATCTGAAGGGCGCTGGTATCTAAACACCAAACATAATTATTTTATATATGCATATATATACACACACACATATATATATATATATGTATGTATATATATTTGTTCCCATGCGTCCTCCCAAGGTTTCTTTTTTATATATAAAAGATCCAACACAGATTTCATTGAATAAATCTGAGATCTCCAGGTGCAGACGTTTGAATAGTCAGTGCCAGAACCCCATGTTTTCCTTTCCAGCCGATTTTGCTTGGATCAGGCTCAAAAACCGAGTGAGTCTCGTGGTTTTGTTTACACTGAATGGGGAGGATAGGAACGGTGCCATGGGGCCGTCTTTCATTAATATACAGTGAGGATTTTGTCTAAATTACTGCTATGAATTTCACAGTACACGCTTTCAAAAGCCGTCTCAGGTGGCCTGATGAAACGTGATAGCGCCTCTGCAAACAGATCTACTTTCTTAATAAAAAAGGAAGGTGGGGGGGTGGAGAAATCCCCTCAAAATAAAAAAAATTGTACACCTTCATAACAGCTACAACAAAAAATAAAGCTTGAAATGGAGTAATGTCGTTTATTTAAAAAAAATATCCCAACAAAAAACAAACAACCAACTTCGTTCCCCAACTCTTCCCACCCCCTCCCTTGCAGAGTGAGATTGTTTTGTCTGGAAAAAAATCCAAAGTATAACAAGGGGAGAACAGTTAGTGCTGATTTTCATTTGCATAAATTTTCATATATTTTGGTGAAAATAATAGACTAGTGGAGAGCGGGGCTTAGTGGAGTCAGTGCAAAGGAAAATCTTAACATGGATCGTTTCGCTGGAGTTGAGAACATGCTTTTTTCCCCCTGTCACCTTATTAAAATCAAAAATTAAAAAAAATTCTCTAAATCCTGGAAGTATGATCGGTAAGTGTTTTACGTTTTTTTTATCTACTTTTGTTTGCTTTAAAGTCTTCTGGATATATATTTTCAAAAGCTTAGGACAAGACAGGGAAACCTATGGCAACTGCCTGGAAGGAAACAGACTGGAAAAAAAAGGGAAAGGGAAAGGAAAACAAAAATCCCAACAGCAACAAAAAGCACCTTAGTGAAATATTACATAAAAAGCATGGATTCATTCCAAAGCTCAAGGCAGCAAAGCAATTCTTCAGCACTGGAAAGTCTTTCTGGTTACTACTTCACTTTTCTGGGCACTGTTAATTATTGTAACACCAGGACTCGGGGAGGCGAGTGGGGGTGAGGGGGCGGCGAGGAAAGCTCTCGAAAATATTACAGATTTGTAAAGGGGAGCCGAGGCAGAGATGCAGGCTGTTTTCAAACGCTGGTTCGTGGGGGGGCGGGGGGGGCTCGCCCGGCGAGCGGGGAGGGGGCTCGGCCGGTGCGGCGGGCGGGAGAGGGGCCGGGGCCGGGCCAGGGCGCGGGGGACCCGAGCACCTGCCGGCGCAGGGACGGGTGCGGGGGGAGACAGGGGAAGGTGCGGAGCGGCGGTGCACGCAGAGGGTTAATGTTGTAACTAGGGAACAGACGGTTAAGCACAACATCTAGAGCTCTGTAGTGAAAGTCCATCAGAAAGAGTATAATCAATCAAAACTAACCAGGACATCCCTTCATTTTATTCTCCAAGGAGATTGGGGCTGGAGGATTACAGACCAGATTTCACTTTGTTTCTCTCTCCTGACCGTCTTGCCTGTCTCTCTGCTTTCCCCGAATCCCGTCCAATGGAGAGGTGTAGTCTAATGATCTGAAACTCTTTTATAGCGTTTAGGTCAGTGTGATAAATAATGTGATAAATAATGTAGGATTAAATTAATAGGCCAGATACTGCTCCTGAAAACTTTATCGAGGCTTAAATATCCCAATATGTGACTTTAATTATTTTAATTTTACTGTGTTATTTGCATATTTTTTTCCTTCCCCCCTCTGTTGCTGCTCTTTTGGACACACAATAGCTGGTGATCATTGTAATTTCCTAGAATTAGTTACTTCTTTGGAAACGGTCGATAGCCAAATCAATAAAATGGCTTGTAAAACTAGGGAGGTATAGGTTTCAGTTTGGGAGGGGGAGGAAGAATCGCTCATTTTCCACTTCTTGTTGACGTGCCCAGCGTCTCTTTTGACTGGGGTTAACTCTGTGTGCTCCATCGGAACAGATGCCGTATAGAGCTGCTCCCTCAAGATCATTTGTTTCCTTGATGGGGGAACATTTCTGAGCAGAACATATTGGTTGCCATAGAGAAAGAAATAAAAGGAAGAACACTAGTCACATTAAGCTATATGTTTGTGCACTGGGCTTTAGATAAAAGGACCCCAGTTCAAGCCAGAGAGAACGGGGCCAAACCAGAGCTTCTTAGCTTCACTAAAACTAGCTTTATTTTGTTTTGGACTTTTACGGTTGAAACATGTAGGCTAATTTTATTGGCTGTAGTTAATTTTATACGATTCGGCTTGTGAGCAAAATCAACTTCGGCCGAGCTCCGCCGGGCGCCGGCCGCCCGCCAGGGGGCGTCCTGCAGCGCCGCCGCCCGTCGGGCCCGTCCCGGCTCCTCACGGGCACCCCCGGGCACCCCCGGTCCCTGCGCTCACCCCCGGGCACCCCCGGTCCCTGCGCTCACCCCCGGGCTTCCCCGAGCCCCACAGTCCGGCACAGCCCCGCCGCCGGGACACCCCGTCCAGGGGAGACAGCCCCAGAACTCCCGAGACCGACGAGGCGGCGCGCAGGGGGAGAGGAGCGGGGAGCCGCGGATCCAGAGCCCACCCCGAAAGTGTCCCCGTCGGTTGCGGTACCTCCGACGGACTCGGGGCCTGTGAGGGAGGGAGAGCGGTAATTAAACACAGGCACGGGCACGCGGCTCGGGGCAACCTGGGGTGCCACACTTTTTTTTTTTTTTCCTGTCCGAATAAGGCGCTTAAACCTCTGGAGATGCAATAAAACTACTTTTTTTTTTTTAACATAATTTAATATTTAATCGCCGCATTAAACCTGGAAAAGTGGCTTCTTTTTTTTTTTTTTTTTTTTTTTTTTTTTTTTTTTTTCTTTTCCCTTTTTTCTCCTCCCCTCCTCAAGCTGGCCACTCCTCCCCCCCCGCATCCCTTCCTGACTTATCTGTCTGCGGGAGCCAGCGGCAGAGGCGGTGCCGGACTCCTCCCGCCCTGCTCGCACACCGGGCACAAGTTGTCGCCGTCCGGGACACTCGCAGACGTGATCCTCAACTAAAAACAACAGAATCCACGGCGACCACAGCTTAGCTCTACACAGCTTGGCTCCCTTCCCGAGCACGTGTACTCTCAGCCCTGTGCCCCTTTTCTCCGCTTTCCTCCCCAAGTGGTTGCAAGAAAGGATGGAAGTGATAAATTTAAGGGAGGTTTTTTTTTTTTTTTTTTTTTTTTTGTAGTATTCCTGCTTGTACACGTCTGTTTCTCACTCCCGTCCGCCGGCAGGATGCTGGGCAGGGGCAGATCTGCGTGGCTGCAGCATCCTTTAACGCACCTGCAAGGGGAATGTCCCAGGCAGCCCCCAGACGGGGAGGGGGGAACTGCTGCTACGGGGTGGGGGGTTTGAAGCCACTTTGTTTCCCCGCGCTGGAGCCCCAGCAGTTTCCGTGCGACTGGGAAAGTTTTATTCCTTGCCTCCATGAAGAAAAGACCAATTGGAACCCTGGAAATCGCACAGCCCATAAATATGATAGAACCTGGCAAGATGATCTGCCCGCCTAAAAACCTAACACAAAAAAAAAAAAAAAAAAAAGAAAAGAGAGAGAGAGACACAAAAGTAATCAAAGAGATAAAACGACCCACAAGAAATTACACTTTTCATTTAAAATGTTCGTGGGTCTTCATTTGGAAAACGGAGTCAAGTCTCCGTGTGTAGAGACTTTGAGGGAAAAGGGTTGAAATATTTACATGAACAAAACTTTCCACCTACCGCGTTTGGCGCAGTAAGCACTAGCAATATTCCAGACTAGTAAAATACATTCCGGAGTGTAGTTCTCTTCAGAAACGTAGTGGCTTGCTTGAGATTTGCCGTAGTTTAGCGAACATTTCTCTCGCCTCTGAAGGGTTTTGGAGTTGAAAGCTCAGCATCCCGGGGTCGGGATTGAGCGGATTTCCCTCCAGCTTTCCTCTGTCCCCCCTCCCCCCAACCCTCCAAGCGTAACCTGCGTTATATTTTAAACAAAACAGGAGTTAGCAGCTCGGCTGTTCTGCTGTATGCTCGCACTAGTTAGCAGCGGCAGCAGCCTGCGAGATACTGCAAGCGAAGTGAAAAACTAACGCTTAAACGAGCAACAAGTTAATTCGGTAAAACTTAAACTTTGCTGGCTGCCTTCGGAAGAGTCTGGTCCGGCCAAGATTGTTGGCTCCACGCTTGCAACGGCACCCCAGTTGTTTCATGGCTAGGCTTCGCGAACATTTTTTTCACATCCTTCTTTTAATAAATGCCTATTTGTCCGAATGGACGCCTTTGGAAAGTGGATGTAGACGCAATACTGTCTTAGAGGTAGGGAAATGAAAGTGTTTACCGTATTTAGTATTCATTTACTTATAGTGGGAAATGATTAGGTATGTACTAATATAACCGTGGAGACCAACTGCCTAATTAGCATTTACAAATTAAAATGTTAAACATAAAGACATATTCCGTATACAGTCTGCTATATGTAAAACACATTCGTGCATAATACGGCAGTCAGCTGCAAACGTGAAGTTGACTGGCTTCCAGACATGTAGCGTTCTTGGCTAATGTGAGCTGCTCTGGGTTTTTCAAGCTTACCCACGCTGTAGTTCATAGTTCTTATGACCACCTTGATAGCTGCACTAGGGATATTACACTAACCAATCTGAAGAAAATAGGAAAATACATAGATTACTTTTAAAGTCTGACGATAACAACGATAAACACAATAGGCAGGCAGATCATTTATCCATACCTTTTATTCTGAAGGCTTCACTCGGAACCTTATTTATTGTTTTGAGCATAACAAAGCATTTCGGGTTCTGTAATAAATTAGAACAATAATACAGAACTGCACATGCAAAGCAAGATAGCTTTTAAAACAGGAGTCCTTTCTTTCCCAGCTGCATAATTTTGATATTACCCAATGTGTCGTGCTCAGGGTTCACCTCACACAGACTGTAATGAGAGTTGCCAAATGAATGGAACAATCTATCTGTTGACTTGAGCTCAACGTAGACATATTACATATGATGGAAACCTAATGCTCCCACCGATGTTAAAATCAGGGGGATATATAGTTCCAATCCAGACCCTTGAACATGTAGATTTTTATTTATCAGAATAACTGTGCATGTAGCGACATAAAAAGGGGATTTACAAGTTTGAGTCTTTTAAAAGAGACTGTGAAAACCTTAGCCCTGCTTTTATTAGACATGATATCATTCCGATTTGCGTGCTTGCCATCTCAATGGCTTTTCACATGTAAAAAAAAAAAAAGATCCATATGCATTACATAGATTTTCTTTTACGCACATAAGGACTGGCAGTCTCTTAGTGGATAAGAGGGTGAATAATTGTGATACACCAGAAAACAGTTCGTGCAGTTTGGCAGCTCTGGTTATTATTATTAGATTTTTTGACATTTGAACTTGTCTATTGTCTAAGGAGCTCAGTGCAGATTGCAGTAGGTCAACCTTAAGGCTGCTCTTTTTGGCATTGCACACAAACATGCACACGCTGTCTGTTCTCCTTGTGTGAATGCAGCAGCTACAGTTTTATCGTGCCTTTTTTTTTTTAATGCACATCTATTTATATTTATCTAATCCGCTTGGGGTTTTCACGGTCGTGTGATTAGTTTGTACGTGCCTTCATTTTACACCCATTCCTCCAATCTATATATTTGCCTGATGTTGGATACTTTTAAGTACTTTACAGCAGCATAATTCCAGCATCCCGACGTTTGATAAAAGGGACTTCAGTAGCCCTGGGATTAAATGACGTATTTCCCTGCAGCTTCGCTCAACTCCATCATGACTCCTACAGTCAAAAGTTAACGTTATTCATCATCTCCTTGCATTTATTTCCTCCTCCCCTCTCTAAATTCAGCCCCACCATCCTACTTTTGAAACGGTTTCTTGCCGCCTGCTAGGAGCTGGCTGGGGGTGGGGGGAGAGGGGGGAGAAGTGTGGGAGGCGGAGGCTGGGACCCGAAAGCCCCGGCGGGGAGCCTGCCGCCACTTTGCGTCCCCGGGGGCGGCTCCCACTCCACCGGCCTTTCCGCGGTCGCGGAGCGGGCCGCGGCCACGCGAGGTTCCGGAAAACGCCCTCCCAGGCGGGGCGACGGGAAAGAAGGATGCGTCAAAGAAGGAAAATGCGAAATAGGGATGAATCACCCCAGGGTGGTATGGAGAAGGGAAGCGGGTAAACTGTATCAAACCCGGTAGGAGAGTCAGTTTGCACTGGGAAAATCTAGAGATTGTGTCTAAATAACTTTTCCCTGGAGTAATTTGCACCTCTTGGTCTTTCTTCTCTCGTTTGGTTAGTGCTGTTTTCTCATCCGCCAGGGTGAAGGCACTCAGGCCGAACAACAGTCCATCTCTTCTTCTAGCAGTCTGTCATTTAAAAATGTATCTATATGCATGTATAAGTGTGCAGATATATAGGTATACTTACATCCAGGCGTGTACAGAAGCATATGCATCTGGATTTGTTCCTCTCTTCACTCCCCTTTTCCCTCCTTAACAAGCGCCTGATAACGCATTTAAGGCTTGTTATTTGAACTCTCAGATCAGCATGCAGAAATGTAATTGCAACGTTTTTCATCAGAAAGAAAAGAAGGAGGAAAGGGGGAGGAATTCCCCCCCAGCCCCTCACACCCTCACACACAGACATCCAGTGCTCGGTAATCGCTGAGTCATCGTATTGGGGGTCAGTGGGTAAACATGAAGGAGAGAGAGAGCAGCAGCTTATTAAAAACCTCGGCACAAACCTCATCCCTCCTCATCTCCAGCCTGGAGATCCCTCCCCTCCTTCTTCCCCTGGATTTATTAATCCGGACTTGGAATAAAGTGGTCGAAGTGCGACCAGAGCCTTTTTGAGGCTGGATGTCCTCCTCAGGTGCAGTGTGACCCGCTTTGTTCCAGAGGGGTGGAGGGAAGAAATTCAACATTAAACTGCTATTTGGACTGTCGATGATGTGCGTCGTTTTGTGGGGGAGAGGGGGAAGGAGGAAAGGGGGAAACACTGGCCAGTTCACTTAAGGATGCAAAGAAAGGAAGAGCTTTCTCCAGGGCTGGACTCTGATCTGTGCATGTTTATTCCTGTTTAAACGCTATTGTTCCTGTCAGCCTTTGACATAAACAGAAGGGGGGGGGGGCGTTGAGGGGGGTGACTGGAACAAAGCTGCTCAAACCCCAGCAACCCTCAAAGGTAGAGGAATACTTTCTTTTCTTCTCTTTAAAAATATATGACCACACTTTGTGTTTGAGGTCGTTTTCTGGGTCCCCCCACTCTCCCCGTGAACTGGGCAGAGTGTCTGGCAGTGATTCACTTACCAGGGCCCGTTTAGACAGGCACATGTCCCCCCAGGTGGGTGCCAGGGAGCCTTACAAGGACAGCTTCTTGGGTCCATGGGCTGCCAGCGGTTTGAAGGAGTAGACTTAAAATCGGTTTGCAGCAAGGCCTGCAGTGGGAAACAAAGAGGCAGAAATGTTGGGAGCCTGAGGAGAGCCTGAAATACAGAGAAACATTGAGCTTCCCAGAGATGTTTCAGCTTCTCAGTGGGGGACAGAGCAGGATCCTTTTTGGGCTGCCTCTGTGCATTTGAGGGCTGGACTGTACAGCCCACACTGAATCAGAGGCATTGTGTGTAAATAAATAAGTGCACATTGTTTTGAGATGCTGCTATTGTATTTGGGGCTGGGGGGAGGAGAGGGTAATATTTTGTGTGTGTGTATGCGTGCTGGCCTGTGCGCTTTCAAAAGGTGAGTGCAAATTGCAATAGTTGCTGCTCTGTTTTTGTTTGTCAAACAGGGCCCATCTCTTGGGAGAGGGGCATGTGGCGGATCCCAGCCCAGGATTACATTAATCAAAGCATTATTTCCCCAGGGATGTGCAGCACAAATGATAGTAAATCCTAATAAAATTGGATCGCTGAGAAATTGAACGCTTAAAGTAATCTGCTCTGCCTGATAAAAACTTCAAATTTATAAGATATGCATCCCCACCTCCAAACACCTTAGGTATCATCACTATGTGTGTATTATACGTCTATCTGTAGGAGAGAAATCACTGCTCAGTTTAGCAGGCCCATCACTATTGAATATATACATAGATATAAATGTGTGTATATGTGCATACACACATATATTGCACACACACACACAAAGTGATAAAATAAGCTAAAATCTATATGCACATAACAATGATGAATATGGCTAATATTTTAAGGACTTTGCATGCAACACCTTTTCTGTGGCAGGCGTTGTAAAAGGCTTGGACAACAATACACATAGTTGTGTACCAGCACTGTAATCTTGCCTGGGGACTCAGGTCTCTCTTGCTTTTTACCGATGCTCACCATGGGCCTCCATGATGGCACCTGTAATCTCAGCCCACCAAGAGCAGCTTTGCTTTTTAAATATGAGACCACAGGAGAGGTAGGGAAAGAAGTTTAAAAAAATAAAATAAGTGAACATGAGCACTTGAAGCCTTTGAGGGGATGAGCTTCAGAAGGAAATTGCCTTGGACCAGGTGGGCATAGTTGAAGGAAGGAAAGGTGTTCCCAGGCTAGTTATTTTGCCTCAGACATGCAGCATGCTGCACGCACAGTCTCTCAGTGCAGGGCTAGACCACCACCTCCTCTGCCCCTTGGCATGGGCCAGCAGAGGCCAGGGGATCTGCTGGCCATTCACGAGCTTCAGACCCCGAGTCTCAGCTATTTCCTTTCTGCAGAAGGAAAGTTTATTTATAATTGCAGCCATAGGACATGACAATAGGCTGAAAGAGACCCACTGTCCAGCAGGAAAAAAAAAAAAAGGCTTCCTCCCCCCCCTTCCCGCTTAAAGACTGCTGTGCTTCCAAATGTGAAAGGGGCAGAAGGCATTTCCACTCACCCAGCTGAAACTCTTTGAAAGGCTGTGAGCCTCCCCGACGTTATAAATGCTGATCATTCCTCCTACCCCCGCCGTCCCGGGACCCGTTACCCCCGCGGGAGTCGGCTTTGCTGCGGGCCCCCATTCGGGGCAGATCCTGCCCGCTGCCCTGCGGCCGACATGTCCCGTACGCCTCTCTCTGTTCCTGTCTTTTCTGACATCGCTAGGCAGACCGAAGGCGACTTAGCCCTTCCCCTAGCGTGGGGCTTTCCCGCCCCGGGGGCTTGCAGAGAAGGGCGGGCGGAGGTGGCCCCGACCCCGCAGCGCCCCGCACCCTGCCCCGGCCTGCCGGTGTCTTTCCCCACTGTCTGTAGACAGGCAGGCGGCGAGGGTGAGCTGAGCCCTCTCCCAGCCCCGAAATGACGCAGCCCCTGCTCCAGCATCGTCGCCCGTTTGGGCTGGCTCCATTTCAGGAGCTCCGTCTCCCCCCACCCCCTTCTTACCAGTCTTCCTCCTTCCTCCTCCTCCTCGCCTCACCGTCACTCTCAACCAACACTCCCCCCCCCCCCCCCCCCCCGCCCCAAACTCCTTCCTAAGGACCGTGGGATGC